>NW_006770589.1:1594565-1612824 GCF_000442215.2 Lipotes vexillifer | reverse complement strand
GGGTTCTGTCTTCGTTTTTTTTTTTTTTAATTACTTAAAAAAATAACTTTTTTAATAATTATTTTTTATTTTAATAACTTTATTTTATTTTATTTTATCTTCTTCTTCCTTTTTTTCTTTCTTGTTTTTTCTCCCTTTTATTCTGAGCTGTGTGGAGGACAGGCTCTTAGTGCTCCAGCCAGGCAACAGGGCTGTGCCACTGAAGTGGGAGAGCCAAGTTCAGGACACTGGTCCACAAGAGACATCCCAGCTCCACATAATATCAAACGGCAAAAGCTCTCCCTGAGATCTCCATCTCAACGTAAAGACCCAGCTCCACTCAACGACCAGCAATGTACAGTGCACGACACCCTATGCCAAACAACTAGCAAGACAAGAACACAACCCCATCCATTAGCACAGAGGCTGCCTAAAATCATAATAAGGCCACAGACACACCAAAACACATCCCCAAACGTGGACCTGCCCACCAGAAAGACAAGATCCAGCCTCATCCACCAGAACACAGGCACTAGTCCCCTCCACCAGGAAGCCTACACAACCCACTGAATGAACCTTAGCCACTGGGGACAGACACCAAAACCAACGGGAACTATGAACCTGCAGACTGTGAAAAGGAGATCCCAAACACAGTAAGTTAAGCAAAATGAGAAGACAGAGAAACACACAGCAGATGAAGGAGCAAGGCAAAAAACCCCCAGACCTAACAAATGAAGAGGAAATAGGCAGTCTACCTGAAATAGAATTCAGAATAATGATAGTAAAGATGATCCAAAATCTTGGAACTAGAATGGAGAAAACACAATAAACATTTAACAAGGACATAGAAGAACTAAAGAACAAACAAACAGAGAGGAACAACACAATAAATGAAATTAAAAATCTCTATAAGGGATCAATAACAGAATAACTGAGGCAGAAGAACGGATAAGTGACCTGGAAGATAAAATAGTGGAAATAACTACTGCAAAGGAGAATAAAGATAAAAGAATGAAAAGAATTGAGGACAGTCTCAGAGACCTCTGGGACAACATTAAACACACCACAGTTTGAATTATAGGGGTCCCAGAAGAAGAAGAGAAAAAGAAAGGGACTGAGAAAATATTTGAAGAGATTATAGTTGAAAACTTCCATAATATGGGAAAGGAAAGAGTCAATCAAGTCCAGGAAGCACAGAGAGTCCCATATAGGATAAATCGAAGGAGAAACATGCCAAGACACATATTAAACTATCAAAAATTAAATACAAAGAACAAATATTAAAAACAGCAAGGGAAAAACAACAAGTGACACATAAGGAAATCCCCATAAGGTAAACAGCTGATCTTTCAGCAGAAACTCTGCAAGTAAGAAGGGAGTGGCAAGATATATTTAAAGTAATGAAAGAGAAAAACCTACAACCAAGATTACTCTACACAGCAATGGTCTCATTCAGATTTGACAGAGAAAATAAAAGCTTTACAGACAAGCAAAAGATAAGAGAATTCAGCACCACCAAACCAGCTTTACAACAAATGCTAAAGGAAGTTCTCTAGGCAGGAAACACAAGAAGAAGGAAAAAACCTACAATAATAAATCCAAAACAATTAAGAAAATGGTAATAGGAACATACATATCGATAATTACCTTAAATGTAAATGGATTAAATGCTCCAACCAAAAGACGTAGACTGGCTGAATGGATACAAAAACAAGACCCGTACATATGCTGTCTACAAGAGACCCACTTCAGACCTAGGGACACATACAGACAGAACACGAGGAGATGGAAAAAGATATTCCATGCAAATGGGAATCAATAGAAAGCAGGAGTAGCAATTCTCTTATCAGACAAAATAGATTTTAAAACAAAGACTATTACAAGAGACAAAGAAGGACACTACATAATGATCCAGGGATCAATCCAAGAAGATATAACAATTGTAAATATTTGTGCACCCAACACAGGAACACCTCAATACATAAGGGAAATACTAACAGCCAGAAAAGGGGAAATCGACAGTAACACAATCATAGTAGGGGGCTTTAACACCCCACTTTCACCAATGGACAGATCATCCAAATTGAAAATAAGTAAGGAAACACAAGCTCTAAATGATACATTAAACACGGTGGACTTAATTGATATTTTTAGGACATTCCATCCAAAAACAACAGAATACACATTCTTCTCAAGTGCTCATGGAACATTCTCTAGGATAGATCATATCTTGGGTCACAAATCAAGCCTTGGTAAATTTAAGAATATTGAAATCATACCAAGTATCTTTTCTGACCACAACGCTAGGAGGCTAGAGTTCAATTACAGGAAAAAATCTGTAAGAAATACAAACACATGGAGGCTAAACAACACACTACTTAATAACCAAGAGGTGACTGAAGAAATCAAACAGGAAATCAAAAAATACTTAGGAACAAATGACAATGAAAACACGAAGGCCCAAAACCTATGGGATGCAGCAAAAGCAGTTCTAAGAGGGACGTTTATAGCTACAGAAGCCTACCTTAAGAAACAAGAAACATCTCAAATAAACAATCTAACCTTACACCTAAAGCAATTAGAGAAAGAAGAACAAACAAACCCCAAAGTTAGCAGAAGGAAAGAAGTCATAAAGATCAGATTAGAAATAAATGAAAAAGAAATGAAGGAAACAATAGCAAAGATCAATAAAACTAAAAGCTAGTTCTTTGAGAAGGTAAACAAAATTGATAAAACATTAGCCAGACTCATCAAGAAAAAAAAGGGAGAAGACTCAAATCAATAGAATTAGAAATGGAAAAAGAGAAGTAACTGGCACTGCAGAAATACAAAGGATCATGAGAGATTACTACAAGCAACAATATGCCAATAAAATGGACAACCTGGAACAAATGGACAAATTCTTAGAAACACATAACCCTCTGAGACTGAACTAGGAAGAAATATAAAATATGAAAAGACCAATCACAAGCCCTGAAATTGAAACTGTGATTAAAAATCTTCCAACAAACAAAAGCCCAGCACCAGATGGCTTCACAGGCAAATCCTATCAAACATTTAGAGAAGAGCTAACACCTATGCTTCTCAAGTTCTTCCAAAATATAGCAGAGGGAGGAAAGCTCCCAAACTCATTCTGAGGACACCATAACTCTGATACCAAAACCAGGCAAAGATGTCACAAAGAAAGAAAACTACAGGCCAGTATCAGTGATGAATATAGATGCAACAATCCTCAACAAAATACTAGCAAACAGAATCCAACAGCACATTAAAAGGATCATACATTATGAGCAGTGGGGTTTATCCCAGGAATGCAAGGATTCTTCAATATATGCAAATCAATCAACATGATACACCATATTAACAAATTGATGGAGAAAAACCATATCATCATCTCAATAGATGCAGAGAAAGCATTTGATAAAATTCAACACCCATTTATGATAAAATCCCTCCAGAAAGTAGGCATAGAGGGAACTTTCCTCAACATAATAAAGGCCATATATGACAAACCCACAGCCAACATCGTCCTCAGTGGTGAAAAACTGAAACCATTTCCACTAATATCAGGAACAAGACAAGGTTTCTGACTCTCACCACTATTATTCAACAAAGTTTTGGAAGTTTTAGCCACAGCAATCAGGGAAGAAAAAGAAATACAAGGGATCCAAATTGGAAAAGAAGAAGTAAAACTGTCACTGTTTACAGATGACATGATACTATACATAGAGAATCCTAAAGATGCTACCAGAAAACTACTAGCACTAATCAATGAATTTGGTAAAATAGCAGGATACAAAATTAATGTACAGAAATCTCTTGCATTCCTATACACTAATGATAAAATATCAGAAAGTGAATTTAAGAAAACACTCCCATTTACCATTGCAACACAAAGAATAAAATATCTAGGAATAAACCTACCTAAGGAGACAAAAGACCTGTATGCAGAAAATTATAAGCCACTGATGATAAAAATTAAAGATGATGCAAATAGATGGAGAAATATACCATGTTCTTGGATTGGAAGAATCAACATTGTGAAAATGACTATACTACCCAAAGCAATCTACAGATTCAATGCAATACCTATCAAACTACCACTGGCGTTTTTCACAGAACTAGAACAAAAAATTTCACAATTAGTATGGAAACACAAAAGAGCCCGATCAGCCAAAGCAATCTTGAGAAAGAAAAACGGAGCTGGAGGAATCAGGCTCCCGGACTTCAGACTATAGTACAAAGCTACAGTAATCAAGACAGTGTGGTACTGGCACAAAAACAGAATTATAAATCAATGGAACAGGATAGAAAGCCCAGAGATAAACCCACGCACATATGGTCACCTTATCTTTGTTAAAGGAGGCAAGAATATACAGAGGAGAAAAGACAGCCTCTTAAGTGGTGCTGGGAAAAGTGGTGCTGGGAAAACTGGAGAGGTACATGTAAAAGTATGAAATTAGAACACTCCCTATCACCTTACACAAAAATAAACTAAAAATGGATTAAAGACCTAAATGTAAGGCCAGACACCATCAACTCTTAGAGGAAAACATAGGCAGAACACTCTATGACATAAATCACAGCAAGATCCTCTTTGACCCACCTCCTAGAGAAGTGGAAATAAAAACAAAAATAAACAAATGGGACCTAATGAAACTTAAAAGCTTTTGCACAGCAAAGGAAACCATAAACAATACCAAAAGGCAACCCTCAGAATGGGAGAAAATATTTGCAAATGAAGCAACTGACAAAGGATTTGTCTCCAAAATTTACAAACAACTCATGCAGCTCAATATCAAAAAAACAACCCAATCCAAAAATGGGCAGAAGACCTAAACAGACTTTTCTCCACAGGAGATATACAGATTGCCAACAAACACATGAAAGAATGCTCAACATCATTAAGCATTAGAGAAATGCAAATCAAAACTACAGTGAGATATCATGTCACGCCAGTCAGAATGGCCATCATCAAAAAATCTACAAACAATAAATGCTGGAGAGGGTGTGGAGAAAAGGGAACCCTCTTGCCCTGTTGGTGGGAAGGTAAATTGATACAGCCACTATGGAGAAAAGTTTGGAGGTTCCTTAAAAATTAAAAATAGAACTACCATATGACCCAGCAATCCCACTACTGGGCATGTATCCTGAGAAAACCATAATTCAAAAAGAGCCATGTACCAAAATGTTCATTGCAGCACTATTTACAATAGCCAGGACATGGAAGCAACCTAAGTGTCCATCAACAGATTAATGGATAAGGAAGATGTGGCACATATATACAATGGAATATTACTCAGTCATAAAAAGGAACGAAACTGAGTTATTTGTAGTGAGGTGGATGGACCTAGAGACTGTCATACAGAGTGAAGTATGTCCGAAAGAGAAAAAAAAATACCGTATGCTAACACATATATATGGAATCTAAAAAAAGAAAAAAAAAATGGTCAGAAGAACCTAGGGTCAGGACAGGAACATACCAGAGAATGGACTTGAGGATATGGGGCTGGGGAAGGGTAAGCTGGGACAAAGTGAGAGAGTGGCATGGGCATATATACACTACCAAACTTAAAATAGATAGCTAGTGGGAAGCAGCCGCATAGCACAGGGAGATCAGCTCAATGCTTTGTGACCACCTAGAGGGGTGGGCTAGGGAGGGTGGAAGGGAGGGAGATGCAAGAGGGAAGAGATATGGGGACATATGTATATGTATAACTGATTCGCTTTGTTATAAAGCAGAAACTGACACACCATTGTAAAGCAATTATACTCTAATAAAGATGTTAAAAAAAAAACCTTCTAATATAAGTATGTCATAAACATTGCATGGGACATTCTTATAATAAAAATATTTTTTAATTATCTGAAATTCAAATTTAACTGGGCACTTTTATTTTATTTGGAAACTCTATTTTGAATCCTTCTAGAATATGTCCCCTTGTGTCCCTTCTTACCATGACGTTTCCCTGTTATTTACCATTCTGTAACTTATGTTCTCTCTCCAGTGTTTGCTTTTAATTCCTTGATAATTATAATTTCCCTGCTACATTTTATATACTTAGTATACAAAAAACAAACACACTTAACAGTTAAAATTTTCATATAAATTTAAAAAATCTTCAATATATATTTTATATATAAAATCATATAAATTTAAAATCTTCATATAAATTATATAACTTGACTATTTGGATATTTTTTATAATTTTTGTTATTGAGTAGGAAATTATTTATAATTATATTTATATAAGATACAATATATATTGCAGAAAACATTGACCCTGAATTGAGGTAGACTGACCAAACACATAAGATTGTTTCTTCCACAGCTTGTAAAATAATATCTATGATTTGCAGAGTAATGTCTTGATCATTAGGGTTTAATTTAGGATAGAAACAATTGGAGATTGGAATGAATTCTTTTATTTATAATTAAATGTAGACGTTATTCTGTGGATTATGCCAATTAATCAACACATAATCTTTTTTCCTGCTGCTAGAAAGATATATGATTCCTGGGATCTTTTGCTCTATTAAATTTTTCACAGACTTAAAGCACATGAGGATCACTGTTATATATAACCGTGGATTGGATATTTTGTAACTGGTACATCAAGTCATTTTCTATATATTAATCGTGTTTACTAAAGACAATATTAATCGTAGCTACTCCTTCACAGATATTTGAGAGCAAATCACTGTGGTTACAATATCATGTCTCAAACTATTTTATCACCCACATATTCCTTAATGGTCATTCAGCCCATGAATGGATTGCCAGTTTTAGGTAAATTACAAAAACATTTATGTAAAACATAGCCATTATTTTTCTTGCCAAGCAGAGGGAAGATGTTGATCATATTTCACCAATATCTTAACTGAGTTTAATAAAAATAGTTTTAAAAATTTGGTGAACTTAAACATCTACTCATTTTCTTTATTACATTTAATTTCTACTGAATTAAGTAATACCCATTCAAAATCAAGGGTATTAGAAATGATCAAAACTGTAATAGGGCCACTATTAATATAGTATTAGATAGGAAGCTCCCAGATGTAATTAATGTGTATTAATACTTATGGCAGATTATTTTCTACCAATTAATCTTGTGTTTTATAATGAAGATACTAATAATAGATAACTTTTCAAACACTTGTTGCATGTTTTATATACATTATTTCACATAATCCTTTTTAAAATCCCTCCAAATTTAGCTATCAGAGAAGTCACACAGCAGAGCTGGGCTTCACCATGGCTTTTATGTGTAATGCTCACCCTTTGAGATGCTATAACCTCTGCTCTTCTGGAAAAAAGAACCTGGAATCAGTCAATATTCTATCAATTAAGACCCCCTGTGCTGCAATTAAGACCCTAAGCAGCCAAAAAAAAAAAAAAAAAGAGAGAGAGAGAGAAAATAAAATCAATAAATATTTTTAAAAAGAAATTTATAAAAAAAAAGAAATTCACCTCTCTTTAAAATGAAATTCTATCAATTAAACTGTGCAATCTTTTGTGTGTGTGTCTTTGTCTTATAACTGTGGACATGTGTAGCTTTATTTTTTTTAATCACATGTTCCTTAGAAAGAGCAATTTCCCAAGTAACATAAATTTTCATTTTGCTTTGGTTCAGATCAGGTCAGGATGTAAAGCTTGAAATCTTGCAGATGAAAATCAGTTGACGATGAGACAAATCCTTGAGCTTCTCTAAAAGCAAAAATATCTTCCCACCAAGCCCTCTAACCTTATTTATAAGGTTAGTTATAACCTTATTTCTTTACTTTATCCATATCTCATATTGGTCATGTCTATAACAAAACTATAAGTTGATTAATAGGACAAAAGCTTACTCTTGATTTAGTGATCACAATGATAGAATTATTTGAATTATAACATCAATGAAACACTTGGCTTTTGGTTTTTGGTTTTTACTATCTGATAATATCTCATCTGTTCACTTGAAGATGATTGATATAATTCAATATCATCATAGCCTTTTTGTGTTTTAGGACTTTCTTAAGTGGCTGACCTTGTTACACATAATTCATAAAAAGTTTCTGCCTCTATAGGACACTACTAATCCTACAATTTAATATAATGGAAGTAACCAAATTGTAATATGTGCACAAATTAGAAATAGAATTTCTGGGCCTTTGAATTACAACATATGTTGCTATATATAATCACATTGAATGTGTGTCTTTTAATACATAGCATTAAGTAGAAAACTGATAAAATAATTTTCCCTATATTTCGAAACTTTCACATTTCAGTCACGTATATGCTGCCAATGTTTTTTAAGAACAAAGAATAAGTTAAACTCTTGGCATTAACTTAGACTTTTATTTATATAAGGCATGCTTTCAAATTTAATTTTATGTTAATCCATATAGATTAGTTAATTGCTTAAATTTTAAATGTGTTATTACGGACTTTATACTTCTAATATAGGAAAATTTTTATACATGTATGTTTTAAGACTATCCTCTTAAATTAAATTCCAAATGAATATGGGGGTTTGAGGCAGAAGGCCATAAATCTGCACTTGTCTCATTGTCTTACTCTTTGTGCCAACTCAAAAAATTCCAAATGGAGTTATGTTTCTGAACATTTGTTAGCGTGCCAGTTGAATCTACACTACATTTAGTAAAATTAGATGAGAGTTAAAAGTGCTCCTGTGAAGTAACATGATGAATAACAGATAAGACATATTTTAAACAGATCAAGAATTATGAGTTTATAGGCAAACTACTGACCTCTACATTAGAAAATATTTCTGAAAGTATTTTCTAAATTGACTGTTATTATTATTATTTTTTTTAGTTTTAGTCACTTTCTGCAGGAGGGTCAATTCATCCTGACACACACCACCACCCAGTATGAAATCACAGGCTAAATGTGTGGTCCACACAAGCACTAACCAGTGCAAATATGAGTCAGCACCTTTACCTCCATGCCACGTTGTCTCTATCTTTATACTATGTTTATATTGCACCAAGAAAATTATGAACAAATATAGACAGATAGATAGATAGAGAGATAGATAGATAGATAGATGGATATAGATATGTATGTATATACATGCATACATATTTGGACCCCAAAATGAAATAACTTGCCCTCGCACAAACATCTTGGAAAGTATTGATTCTCAATTTGGTTTTGTTTTTGTTTTTTACCATTGAATCTATCTTTACTGTTGAGCAGAATGTCTGGCACTCAGAAAGAATTAAAAAAATATTTTTTGAGTGAATGCTGAATAAACTATAAAACTATTGTTTTCTTTTTTTCTTTATCTAAATATAGTTGACTTACAATATTATATTACTTTCAGGTGTACAATAGTGATTCGATATTTTCATAGATTATATACCATACAAAGTTATAAAATATTAACTATATTTCCTGTGCTTTACCTTACATCCCTGTGACTTCATTATTTTTTAACTGGTAGTTTGTACCTCTTAATCCCCTTCCCCTATTTTGTCCCTCCCCCCATCCCCTCCTTTCTGGTAACCAATAGTTTGTTCTCTATATCTGTGAGGCTGTTTCTGTATTTTTATATTTTATTTGAATATGTGTAAAAGAAAATAGTTTTTTTCTGTACAATGGGAAATTATAGTTAAATGTAATTGACATAATTTAGGATATTATGCTCTCGTAATATACTGAGCAAAACAATCAAACGATGCATGTTTTGAAAAGTCACTATTTGCTCCTCTTGTTTTGTGTTGACAAATAGAATACAAAAAAAAGAATGAATTATATCATATTCAAAGATAAAATAAGTTTACGGATTCACAGCTTTAGGATAAAGTCAACTTTTGTCTATGTTAATGTAAGATATAAAAAATACAGACTACTGAAAACAGATGACAAAAATGATTTATATCACCCTTTAGGAAACAGAAATATACACAAAAGCATATAAACAAGCAAATGTTTAGACAAAAACTTACTGTATTTCATGACTTACTAGCTTGATTCTACAAACTTTCTCTAAAATGTCTGAAAAGGAAAATATTTAAAGCACTGGAGCTAATCCACTGGCAAGGAATCAGAATTAGATCATATTTCAATAATTAAATAAACTGAATAAGCAAGGATGTCTCAGCAGCAGAGATTCCTAGTTACTGACCCAATATCTGCTTCTACTCTTATGTCCCACAGACATCTAGCTTTCCCCTCCTTCTCTGAAAATAGGTGATATGTAGGTGTATGGTTCGATGTAGTTTCTTTTAAAAAACTTTTAAATAGTGACAGAATTGACATGCCCCTTATCTCTTATGCTTCTTCCTTTTAACCCTTCCTCCTGTCTGGAATTTTGATATGAAGGCTGGGGTTCTAAAAGCAACGTTGAAAACATGAGAGGGGGAGTCAAAGTTTAAGAATGACAGATCAAAGTAGTGGATGAGCCCTGAGAAGCCAGGATGCCTGTTAATATTTGCCCACTACAAGGCAGCCCTGTCCCAATTGCTGTCCCACTCATACCTCTGTTTTCCAGGTCTGTGCAACTACTTTCTGAATTCAGTATCTAACTGACACACTCAACTAATCTCAAGTCCAATATATCAAAATATAACTATTTTCTCCTTTGTATCCCATCCAAATAAACTTACAAATGTCTACAATACATTATCAAGTGAACTATTTTTTTCTCACTCAAATTTGGAATACCATGGTTAACTGTGCCCTTTTCTATTTCCTAAATTAATGTAAATATGTATATTTTGTGCATAAATTTTATCAATTCTTCTTTTAAAATTATTCTCAAATCCAATTTTTGCCATTCTTATTTCCAATTTCATCATCATCATTGCTTTACATCTTATTACTATTTATTTGGGAAACTTCCTTCATTTCTTCATTCTTTTCATCATTTGTATTATATGTTCCTTCCTTTTTCCTTCCTTCTATTCCTTTCACAATGTATCTAGTTCTATTTAATTAATCTATTTTAAAGTCCCAAACAGTTTCAAACATATATCTAAAACGCCAAGCTTATCATGTCAATTCCTGTTTAAAAACACTTAGTGGCTTCCAGCACCTATCTTATGTTAGGACTTCACAAATCTATTACCACTTTTTTATATTTCTGTTTGAAATTAATTTATTTGGAGGAAATAAACATTAGTGCTTTGGAAAGTTTTTTAGAATAGTATATTTGTTTCCAAAAGCTGTTGTAACAAAGTACCAAAAATTGGGTGGCTTAAAACAACACATGTTTATTGTGTAATAGTTTTGGAGGCTAGAAGTTCAAAATCAAGGTGTCAGCAGGGCCACACTCCCTTTGCAATCTGCAGGGAAGAATATCTCCTTACCTCTTTTAGCTTCTGGTGTTTGCAGACAATCCTTGGCATTCCTTGGCGTGTACATGCATCATTCCAATTTGCCTCCAAGTCACATGGCTGTCCGTGTCTTCACATGGAATTCTGCTCCCTACAAATGTCTGTATCCCAACTTCCCTCTTCTTATTAAGTTACCAGTCGTATTGGGTTAGAGACCTCCCTAATGACCTCATAATAACTTGATTACATTGCCAAGACTACTTCCAAATGAGGTTACCTTGCAGGAACAAGAAGTTAGGACTTCCAACATCTATTTTTGGGGGACACAATTCAACCAATAACAAAATGTATTTATGCATTTCTTCCTTTGAAAAAAAGACACAAAAATCAAACCTTGTTAAGGTTTTTACTGTGAATGGATTTGCATCAAAAATAAATAAATAAAATATAAAAAACAAAACAAAACAAAACAAAAACAACCCACAATGAGATACTATCAATACTTCACCAGATGGCTATAATGAAAAAGAAAGACAATAACAAATATTGTTGAGGATGTGGAGAAATTTGAACACTCATTCATTGCTGGTGGGAGTGAAATGTGGCAGACATTTAAAAAAGAGTTTAGAAGCTCCTTGAAATTGATAAACATAATTACCATATAACCCAGCAAGTTCATTCCTAGGTAACTACCCAAGAAAAATAAAAACGTACCTTCACACACACACACACACACACACACACACACACAAAGTATAAAGAATTAAGAATTACTTTGCATTGGCCAAAGAGGTCAGGCTAAAAGACTTCTGAATTTTGACATTTTTCTCTCAAGAAAAAGCTTTGGATTCAATGATTTTATATTTCCCATTCTTCTGTCAAGTTCTTAATGGTAAATAAGTCAATGATCATTAATATTTTGCTTTAATTTAATGGTCCTGTTATAGTTGGATGAATCAGAAGCAGCTTGTTTCTAATGAATTGGAGAGAGTCAGGCAGTGTTCTAGGGTGCTTAGTCTCACCCAGAGCATGGTGTGCTGCAGTACCTAGTTTATTGGTCCAGAAGATGCTTTGAAACCCAACACAGTTTCAACTCTTCCCCTGTGAACAAGCCAAGTAATGAAAACTGGGCATGACAGTTTAACCACAACTCAAGTAAGGGATTAAAACCCCCTCTGTCATCCAACCACATCTGTTTGAAGAGTGAGAGTATGAAGAATATGAATGGTTTCTTAGTGGTTTTTTTTTCTTAGGAGTCTCTGATCCTCAAGTAAACATGCTCTGTTTCCATTTCTAAATGTTTTATGGAAAATGTAATGGATCCCGTTGAAATTGGCTATGGGCAAGAGGTTATCAATATAAGCTAGTTAGTAGGGAGATATATTAAAAAACAAGTCGTTTTCTGGTTGTTTAGAGCAAAAGCATGTAGGGAACTGGAGACCTATGGCAGAAAAAGTGTTTGTGGAGATTCCTAATAGTAGTTACTGAAAGGATATTAAGTCTCATATAAATTCCATTGCTAGTGGGTTGGTATTCCTGACCAAGACAATGTAGCTTACATCCCAAGAAAAGGGTACACAGAAATGGGGAATAAGCCATATAAAAAATAAAATTTAGACTTGCGGGTCAGGTCATTTTTGCCATCTAATTTGATCAGCATAGCCTTAGTCATTTGAGCTCGGGCTTAAAATCAAAGCTAAAATTCTTAGAGAAGACACTAATAAGAGCAATGTAGCTTCCTGGTCTTAAAGAAGACTTAAGGTATCAGACACATCAATAAAGTAGAGTCCCAGAAAATTAACTAAAGTCCCGTTTTAAGAAACAAATCAGGAGCAACCAACTTGGTGAGTGAAGTCACTGGTAAAAAACCAATATTGAAAATCAATCACAAAACTAGGGATTGGCGTGTGACTACAGTTGTGATAAAAGCCAGTGGTCCCAGTTTGTTAGGGAAAAGATGAGACCATGGCATCAGTTATAGGTTAAAATCTGAAATTATTAACCTTGCATTCAAGGTTTTCATTAATTGATTATAATTTATTACCTTAATATTGCTTTCAAACATATCTAACACATACCAAAATTATTCCAGCTACACGAATGTCCTCACGGTTCTCAGAATAAATTGTGTTCCTTATTAACTCTGTATATTTACCTTCTTTTCCCCAATGGAGTGCTACTACCTCTACTTGCCTACTTCCAACCTACTCCCAAAATAATGCTCTATCACTCAGTTTTATCAGTAATCATAGGATGCTATGCTTGTTTTGTTAATTATTCCATGTATGAATACTTTATCTCTATAATTCAATTACAAACCCCTGGAGAGTATTATTTGTTCGCTACTTCTGTTTGCTTTTATTTCCTTAGGTTTCAACTTTCTATCAGTAGGGGGAAAAAAATCAATGAAGAACTATTATAGAAATTTTTAAAAAATCGATTCCTCATGTTTTTAAAAATAACTTAATCTACTTAACACTAGACAGATGTTAGAAAAAATAAAAACTCTTGACTAATATCATCCTTTGATTATTTATTTTGATATGATGTATACAGATGCCATTGTGGATTGACTTGCATCTCCCCCCAATATATATTCTAATCCCAACCCTGGTACCAGTGAATGTGACATTATTTGGAAATAGCAGCTTTGTAGATATAATTAAGTCAAGATGAAATTGTACTGAATGAGAGTGGACCCCAATATAGCGATTAGAGGCTTTATAAGAAGAGAGAAATTTGAACACACAAGGTAGAAAGCCATGAAGGCAGAGGCAGAAATAGAAAGGATACAACTACAAGCCAAGTAATGCCAAAGATTTCAGGCAAACACCAAAAGCTAGAAGAAGCAAGGAAGAATTCTCCCATAGAGCCTTCAGAGAGAGCATGGTTCTTCCCACCCCTTGTGCCTGAGTCAGTTCGGCCTGCTATACGAAAAATTCCATGAACTGGGTGATTTGATGTTGTGATTTTTTAAATTAACGTTTGTTAAGTAGAGTCTTAAATTAAGGTGTCAGATGATGAGCAGTTCAATAAAGACCACAAGAGAAAGTGAAATAGTGTTTATTACTCACAGGTCCTGGAGGAGCACAGCAAGCCTTGAGGGGCCACATGGGGAGGTAGAGCCAGGCTGCAGGTAAAGTGTGACCAGCAAGACCTGCGGCACATGGCTTTCCTAAGGTCCAAGGGTGGCGTACTTTGAGGAATTGGTCAATTCAAACCAAGAAAAGCAGAGTTTTGGTAAGCTTCTTGGGGATATTATATAAAAGGTGTACAAGCAGGAGTTAGGACACAAGGGAGACTGTCACCAGGTGCATTGAGGGTGTCATATAAGGAACTTACACTTACTTGTGACTCTGTAGGCTGTTGTCTAGGGCATGCACTTGAGGGAGGGGCTAGTGACAGTTCAAGGCCCCTACAGCTGCTTAGTTACACAAAATGAATGCTGAGGCAGCACTATTATGGAGTAGGTTAGTTAACCCTCAACATTCATAAACAACAGAGATTTATGTCTCACAGTTCTGGAGGCTGGAAGCTCAAAATCAGAGTGCTAACATGGACAGGTTCTGGCATAGACCCTCTTCTGGGTTGAAGACTGCTGACTTCACATTTTATCCTCGTAAGGAGAGGAGAGAGGAAGCAAACTCTCTCATGACACTTACAAGGGCACTAGTTCCATTCATAAGAGCTCCACCCTTAAGACCTCAACTAATCCTAATTACTTTCCAAAGGAAGCAATACTATCACATTGGGTGGTAGGGTTTCAAAATATGAATTGTAGGGTGCCACAAACATTAGACTATAAAGCAAAGAATGTTGCTCATCATTTGGTTCTACAAGGATTAATTCTTTAGCCTTTGCAGTCATTGACTGACAGTGCACTCTGAAAGGAATTTAGGATGAAAACCTGGAAACGGCACCATGTGCTTTGGAGAAACAGGTCCCTTAGATAGTTACAGATATCTCAGCAAAAAAGAAAAAAAAAATTGGTGAATCCAGATCCTTGCATCCTCCCATGCATAGAAAAGCACTAAAATCATCAACTGAGATTTCTGTTGCTTGTGACTAGCAACAATTCAGTAACTTTTTTTTTTTTTTTTTTTTTTTGCGGTACGCGGGCCTCTCATTGTTGTGGTCTCTCCCTTTGCAGAGCACAGGCTCCGGACACGTAGGCTCAGCGGCCATGGCTCACGGGCCCAGCCGTTCTGTAGCATGTGGGATCCTCTGGGACCGGGACACGAACTCCTGTCCCCTGCAACGGCAGGCGGACTCTCAACCACTGCGCCACCAGGGAAGCCCCAATGAATGGTTTTTAACATCAGTAATCAGTGGTTATGAGACATCCTCTCAGGTCTCTTGGTTAATATAAAGCTAATTGAAAATGGCAAGCATTACTGAAATGCTTATATATTTATGAAATCAAATGCAAAGTAATACTTCAACTACAAGTCACATATATATCTATAAATGTATATAGTTGTATATATAATATATATAAGAAAAGGTATATTTTTATATATTAAGAGAAGTTAAGAGAGAGAGAGAGAGAGAGAGAGAGAGAGAGCGTGCGCACAAAAGAGTCACATTACTTTTGTAAGAGAAAATTTCTCAGTCAGAACCCACAATTTAATTTAGGGCTTGGGGCTGACAGGATAGAAATCTGCATATTTCCAACCACTCCAGGAACTTCTGCTACTGGTAGATGATCCACAAACCACCAGAAATGAACAACTTAAAGAGCCCCAGATAAGGTCAGCTAATTTAGAAATATAAGTAAAATTTATTGCACATACCATAAATGCAAAAATGATACGATTAATAAAACATGACATTATTTTCAAGGGATCTATACTCAGGGGAAAATTGGTGAGAAGAAAAATCAGAAACTCAAGCTCTAGCTCCAGATAAGTAAAAATTACAAATCTGTTTTGGTCGGCTGGGAAAGTTCACATCTCAGTACTCTATTCGTATTTTTGTTCTGACTAATTACTGCTGTCTGTGTCAGTGGGAATACCAGCCATAAAACAGCAGGAAAGAACACTTGCCTCCCATTCCACTGGAGATAAAAAAGAAAAAAAAAAAATCATTTAAGGCTAAGACTTAAGAAAATCAACTGAAAACAGGCAAACAAATTCCGCAGTCAAATGGCTTGTTTTTCTGGAAAATAAAAACATAATTTTCTTCATTTTTCTTATGCTATTTAATAAGGAACCAATGTTAAAAACCAACCAGTAGTCACAAATACCATTGAAAACAAGCTCTTTAAATTTGCTTTAATTCCAGTCTATTCAAAAAATGCATGATTGTCTGCAACCTTATTTTATTTTTGAAAAAAGCCTTCTTACATTTTCCAACTGAGTTCTAGTAATCCAGCCAACATCTTACCGATATCTGTTGTATATTTTGGAGTTTAAAGCATAAAGTCAGCAGTGACTTGCTGTGGGGTTAAGGAAAATAAGTTATTTCAGATTAAGACTCTAATTAGATAAAAATCACTAAGAAAATAAGTAATTTGGTAATGACAGCTAAATTTACAAAAGCTCATATTCATCTTAAAGTCAAAGGTTGTGTGTACAATGGCAAGCTAAAATGAAAAATTGAGTCAATTATTTAGATAATTCAGGTCTAAAATTGCTGCCATTTAGGAAGAGAATATTTAGTTAATGGGGTCATGATTTATGTAAATAAACTATCAACATTGGCCAATTAACAACTTTTCCCATTTCACTGGAAATATACAGAACTATCTTAATGATTTTCATGGGAATATGTTACACAAGAAATCCTCCATGTGAAATGAAAACCACAACAGGTTTCATCAACCAAGCAAAGTAAAACTAAATATCTTGGTGCATACCTTCTCTTTGTCCCTAATAAGATATTAAAAAAACAACAACAAACAAAACAAAACAAGCAAACAAAAAAAGGGCCCAACAGGAATTATGTTGAATCTGAACATTTACCTTTTCCCATGTCTTTTTTTTTTTGAAACCTTGAAAGGACTTCTCCTTCCTCTATCATTTCTTAAAGTGAACTGTAAAGCTTCCAGTAAAAGGTTTTCCAACACAACTACTTTTTAAAATAATAGATGTGAGCTTGTAAAACAAATATTACCATTCTTTGCTCATTGTGTTTCTCTCAATGATTACCTCTTTTATTCACTGATCACCACTTTTCAAAATTGGGACAGAGCTAATAAACATTTAGTAATAATACTTTTATTGAAATGTATTGACAGTAACATTACCACCACCAGATATTTGCATTTTATTTTAACATATATCTACCAGAGTGGCTAATATGTCCCTAATACTGAGATAAGAAAATGTTCTTGCCTTACCTTCAAATTTTCTTAATTTCAGTTATTTTCATACCTATCCTGTGACCTAAATACTTCAACTTTTCAGATTAAATTATCAGAATTTAGAAAGATTAGGTAGCTCTCTCCTTGGTCAGATAGCTACTGATGTTAGAGCTTGGATTTAAATTCTAACAAGCTTATGATTGTGCTTGTTATTTCTAATTGTTAAATGAACAAATTTTAAATAACAAGCTAAATAAGCAGTTACCAAAAAAAAAAAAGAGGTGATTTTGTGTGTGTGTTTGTGTGTCTACTGGGAGGGTGTCTAGCTGAATCCTGAAGTCATTCTGAGCCATTGCTAGCTTCAGGTTGAAAGTCACCGAATTCTTTAAATATTTTAGGGCTGTGGTTCACAAACTCATTTGTATTTGAATTTTGCCTGGGCAGCTTAAATAAAACATCAGTGTTTTGAAAAAGAGACAGATTGTAAAACTACCTTTTAAAGACTTAGGACCATATTATCTGCTTCCTACTATTTAGGAGCTAAAGACTGGCATGATGTTGTCATCTGTGCATCCTGGGGGCACTCACCAAACTGGACTTTCAGTTCTTCTTAGAGCTTCTACCTTTGTTGTGTTTTCCTTAAGTGCTGTTCTCCCTGATCTTTGCATGGATGCACCTGCTCTTTCC
>NW_006770589.1:1539484-1594547 GCF_000442215.2 Lipotes vexillifer | reverse complement strand
TCTTTCCCTTCATCCTTCTTATTGCAGTCTCTGACCCTTCCTCCTCTCCCCCTCCCTCTCCACTTCTTCCCACTCTGCTCTTTTCCTTCCCCCCTTCCCCTTCCTCACCATAATGCCCTTCCCGTTTCTTTTCTCCGCCCCCTTCTGTGCTTCTCCATCTTCTCTTTCTTTCCCTTTCGTCTCCTCACTCTTTGCCTTCTAACTCTACTCCTTTTCCCATAGCACCCCCTCAGGTCCTTTACTACTCCTGAATCTTCTTCTCTAGCATATTCCAATTTTTTTTACAAAATGATGAAATGGCCAGCTAAAAAGTGTAATTTCTGGGTTCTTCCTACAAAGTTATCTGAAAGGAGAAAGGCACATTTTCAGAACCTGGTTTATACACTGGGAGATATGTTTGGTTACAAGTAAATTGATAATTTTCTATCTTATACTTCATAGGATCTTACAATTAACATTGGAAACTGTCCTTTTTATTATCTTATATTCCTTACATGTTTGTTATCTATCCCACTTAGGTAATCTATCAGCCAGAAAACTGGGGAATTCACCAAGTTTAAATTGAACTTCTATATTTCCACTACCAGGAAATGTACTTCTTAAGAATGGCTCATAAATGTTATTATTTATTTTTCATAATACATTTAAGTATTTATAGAACTTTTGTAGAGATGTTTTCAGTGCACTGCCCATATTCAGCTGGCCTTTACCACATGCATCCATGCCAGTTGAGGTTCCCACCACCATCACCAGCATCTCCTTGCTGAGGCCTTTGTCTGGCCAACAGCACTGGTTGTCTCCGTGAACATAGCAAGCTGGGAGAGACAGAAAATTCGATGGGGGATGGGCATTCCTTGACCAATGACTGATGGGGCTTAGGATAGAAATATCCAGCTCTTGCCTCTAGGATAGGATAACTGCCAGTTGCTCTTTCTATACTGGTTATCTGAATATCCTCAAGGGATTAAACTTTAGATGCCCACAAAGAGAAGTAGAGAATACTTGACAAAGTAAATAGCAATATGTCATCAGAAATCTGATTTTTCCATTTTCCCCAAGTAGTTTTCTTCCTCTTCCTTCTTCCCTCTTTCCTTCCCTCCTTCCCTCCCTCTCTTTCTTCTTTCTTTTTTGTTTTTCTCTTCTCTCTCTCTCTTTCTTTCTTCCTAATTCCCTTTTTGGGAAGAGGTGATTTTCACCCTTCTGTGTGTGTGTGTACATGGGTAATCAAGAATGGATAGGAATTACCATTAAGTTTTTAGTTGCAAATCCTCCCCTCCCTAGTCCTAATTGTTTACACAGAAAGACCATTAAACCCATGTAATGCTTATTTGTTCCATTGCATTACTGAGTAGGAGACAATATAGAAAAGGAAAAATTACCTTTTAGCAAATATCACAGCATGCTTTGAAAGCTTTCCTCATGTTTGTGCTGTCTGAAGTTTAGCATGATCTTAATTACTATAAAAGAGTTTTCATCATTCAAAGAATAAAAACATATGCATTAAATAAGCATAAAGAAAATTTTAGAAGACAAATGCATAATGCAAAGCTTTATGCTTCTCTGTTACTGCCTTAAAACTACACATACACGCAGATGCACATAACCAGAGCCTTGTCTTAGCAGTTCTTAACAGTTTCCCAATAGAGAATGGATGGAAACAAATGTCATTTGTGTATAAGTTTATATATTTTCAAATTGTATTTGCCTGGTTTTAAAATCTTTCACTTATTTCTTAATCTTTGCCTTGACCATCGCATTGTTAAGATAAATGAATTAAGCAAATGTTATTTTATAACTAGCATAAAATTTAAAATGTGGCTTTCTTCCAAAAGCTAATTGCTGAGCTTGCTTTTCAAAGAGAACCAAGCAGATTGGAATTCATCTTCTACCTCCATATCTAGCTCTTCTTTCTGATTTTCTTGATTGTAACCTTATATTGGTTTTGTCAATCACTCAAGTTCAACTTCTTAGGATCAATATCTTCTGAATTATCAAAGACTGCCATATATATATATATATATATATATATATATATATTTCCAAATGCAACACCTCTGACATCCACTTAGTCTCCATGCGCATTTCTGAAATCCTGTTTATTGAGCACTGTCCTGTTCAAATATCACTCTGACTAATTGGATTCTACACAATTTAATTAATTCCAAAACACTCAATCCAACAAACATGTAATGCATGCCTAAAATATGCTAAATACTATTCCAACAAACATGTAATGCATGCCTAAAATGTGCTAAGTACTATTCCAACAAACATGTAATTCACGCCTAAAATATGCTAAGTACTATTCCAACAAACATGTAATGCATGCCTAAAATATGCTAAGTACTATACTGTACACAAGGAGATTACAGTCTCTTGAGTGAAACACATGTAAACAATGACTCCAGAGTTTGTTCAATGAAACTACAGAATTATGCGCAAATGTGCAAGTGGCAGTCCAGGGAGTGATGTAGAGGAAGGGAACAGAGAAAATTTCACAGGATGAATGACAAATAAACTGAATTTTAAAGGTCACAGAGAAAGGTCTCCAAAATGATAAGGCAGAAATGTTCAGAGAGGAACAAAATTTTAATTAAAAAAAAAAACCTGAAAATAGTTATGTCACTTAGCAAGATTTTTGGCTGAAGACAACATAATGGTTAATTACAAATATTTAAATAAATAGATATTGCCCCTATCCTCACTTAAGGAGGCCAGAAATAGTTGCTAGTGTTGATTCTGTCCCCCATATTGAACTCAGGCTGGATGTAGCAAACCAAAAGCTTCAGTGCACATCTTCATGAAGTTGACTGAGATATATGGGAAAGGAATACACAAAACCAACATGGCAGTCTAAATACAATATAAAAGCCAAAGGAGCCGGAACTAGTTCTCAAAGAGGGAGTATCAAATTCGGAATCTCAGAGTCAGAAAAGTTCTTGTACGAGAATTTTTGAATGAGTAAAAATGTTTGAGTAAGTAAAGTGAAGCTAGGAAGCACCTACACTTTGCATCAGGCTCTGTGTTTCAGCCTAGGTGATAAATGAGGGTGGCTCATATGACTAGTGAGATCCAACAACCAGGAACATTCCAGGAGCAGTGAAGGATTTGAAGGTAATTGATCATATTACATTTTAGAATTATTGTGATAATTAAAGTACAAAGATTGGCTTGCAAAAGGGTATCCAGGGGGCTTCCCTGGTGGCGCAGTGCTTGAGAGTCCGCCTGCCGATGCAGGAGACGCGGGTTCGTGCCCCGTTTCGGGAAGATCCCACATGCCGCGGAGCGGCTGGGCCCGTGAGCCATGGCCGCTGAGCCTGCGCGTCCGGAGCCTGTGCTCCGCAAATGGGAGAGGCCACAACAGTGAGAGGCCCACATAACGCAAGGAAAAAAAAAAAAAAAAAAAGGGTATCCAGGAAAACAAATCAGTTCAAAAACCACATGATAGCCCATATAAGCATTTTCTCTAATTCTTCCAACCAATTCTCTTTTAACCCCTCAAAAGAATATTACTATGCTTCTTCCTCCATTATAGTACTCATACATTGTGCCATGTAAGTAAGACTTATGTCTTCTTTACCTTTTTTGTTTTATAAATTTATTTATTTATTTATTCAATACTCTAGTACTTACTATGTGCCAATCCCTGTTGTATGTGCTAGGGAGATAAAAATAAACAAGAATCCTTCTCTGTTTCTGTTAATGTGTTTGCATTCTAGTGAGAGAGAGAGAGAGTTAATAAACTTATAAATAAACAATATGTCATATCAGGTTGCTGTGATATGTAAAGAAAATTCAAGATGGATTAGGAAAATGAGTAATGGGGAAGCTCTTATTTTATATTAGGATAATAAGGGAAAGTCTCACTGATAATCTGAGACTCAAAGGAAGCGAGGCAGGGAGCCATTTGGATATACTGAGGAAGAGGAATTCATGCAGATGTTACAAATGCCGAAGCTCCTAAGGTGAAGCAGTGTAATGTTTTTAATTAAAAAAGAAGCCAGAGTAATCGGCGCATAATGAGTAACGGAAGAGTAGTAAGTTACGATGTGAGAGAATCAGTTATGAGCCAAATTGTAGAAACTCAGAGGCCTTAATAAGGCCAGTAAGCTTGGAAACATGTGATAATATTTAGCAGAAAGGGGACATGATTAGATTTAGGCTAGGATCACACTGGCTGCCATGTGGAAAATAATCTGTAGGGCGACAAACATGGAAACAAGTAGACCGGTTATGAGGGCTCTGCAATAAACTGGGAGAGAGATGGTGGGGCTCTGGATGTATTTTGAAAAGATAAGTAAGCGATTGACTAATGGAGTAGATATGGAGTGAGAACCAAAAAATTAGTCAAGGATAACTTGAAAATTTTATGCCTGAGCAACTGAAAGAATGGAATTTCCATTAACTTAATGGGCAAGATGGTCAAAGGAAGATTGGTTAAATTAGGAATTGTTTTGGTCATATTTCTTTTGAGATATCTATGAAATGCCCATAATGTTTAACTTCAAACAGTTTTTTTTCCATCTCAGATATTGTAGTTTATCCTTTAAAAGTTTCTGCTTAACATCCTCAGTCTTTAGCTTCTTAAACATATGAAATATAATTATTTAAATGTGCTTGTCTACTATTTTTAATTGATTGACTTTTATTCAATGTTGTATTTTCCTGCTTCTTTATGCCTGATAATCTTTTGTTGGATGTCTGATATTGCGAATTTTACTTTGTCAGATGCTGTTTTTCATATTCCCATAAATATTATTGAGCATAGCACTTGGGTGCAATTTTGTTATTTGGAAACAGTTTGATCCTTTTGGGGTCTTGCTTTGTTAGTATCAAAGCAATGTTTCATCTCAGGGAAATTTTTTCCTATAATAAAGCAAGACTCTTCTTGATAGACACCTGATGCCTTGGGAATTACAAAATTTTCACTCAGACTGTTAGGAACTGTCACTCAGGTAGTTTCCTCACGTATATTTGCTGATCAGACTCAACCAAATACTAAAGGGGACCCTCTGTGGATCCCCAGAGTTTTCTTTGCTCAGTTTTCTCCTCTCTGATACTCTGCTATGAACTCAAACCACCTTGCCCTCCTCAGACACACAGCTCTGTCTCCATCACTCAGGGAAAGCATTAATTCTCCTTCACTGCTCTGTGGTCTGCCAACTTTCTGTAAACAATAAGTAGGGCAGTTTTAGAGCTTATCTTGTTTGTTTCCCATTTTTCAGTGATCATTGTCTGTTGTCTGATGCCCAGTAACTTGAGTCATTGCTTTATATATTTTGTTCATTTTCTTTGTTGTCTTAGGCAAGAGACTAAATGCAGTTCCTTTTACAATATCTTGTTTAGAAATGGAAGTCCATTAGGTCTATAATTCTTTTTATCTTGTCTTTTTAAATTAGCATTATTAAGGAAAATATATGAACATATTACAGAACATCTTTTACATTTACAGTTCAACGAGTTTTGACAAATGCGTGCACACATAAGCATCACCAAAATAAACACACAAACCATTTTCATCACTCACAGATTTTCTCTTTCCTTATTGTACTTAACTATCCCTCCAGCCCAACCATATGTAACCACTCATCTGCTATCTATAGTGTAGATTAGTTTATATAGTTTGGAATATCACATGAATGGTATCATAGTATGCATTCTTGTGTTTTGATCCCTTCAATCAACATAATGGTATAACATTTATCCTTGTTGTGTATTCATTCTGTTTTACTGCTGAGTATTATTGCATTGAATGACTATAATAATTGTTGATAAACATTTCGCTGTTTCCAGTCTAGGGTACAACACTATTATGAATATTTGTACATAGATTTTTGTATGAATATTTTATGTTAAGTTTACCCCTTCCAGTTATAGTTTTTATTCAGGAACAAATTCTCCTCTGTTATCAGTCTGATTGCAACACTTTTTAATACCTTCAAATATTTCTTTTCTTGGTACAGATTTTACATTATCACTGATAGTGTTTCTGTAACCATTTCACTTTGATGTAACTAATAAAAGTTCCCTCAGTTATAATTTCCGCATGTAATTTAAACTAAATTGTAACACCTAATTACATTTCTTACCTAATTACATTTCTTTCTCTCATTTTAGGCATGAGAGAGTTTATTTTTCAATATTTTTTTCTTTTTCTGAATCATTACTCAAAATATAGAAAATAAGCTAGGAAGATCTACAAAGATTTTTCTATAAATTCTACCTTTTCTTTTTATTCTTATGAGAAAACTTGCTTAGAGTTGGGGGCACTTTAAAAACAGTAGTCATTAGTCATACCCTGTTAATTCCTTCTGCTTTCCCACTAATATATATAATTACATAGTAAGGTTAAAGTTCTTTTTTTTAAACAAAATAAAAAAAAAATTTTTTTCTGATTAGTCATCCATTTTATACATATCAGTGTGTACATGTCAATCCCACTCACCCAATTCATCCCACCACCACCACCACCCCCCGCCACCTTCCCCCCTTGGTGTCCATATGTTTGTTCTCTACTTCTGTATCTCAATCTCTGCTCTGCAAACTGATTCATCTCTACCATTGTCTAGGTTCCACATATATGCATTAATATATGATATTTGTTTTTCTCTTTCTGACTTACTTCACTCTGTAGACAGTCTCTAGGTCCATCCACGTCTCTACAAATGACCCAATTTCATTCCTTTTTATGGCTGAGTAATATTCCACTGTATATATGTACCACAACTTCTTTATCCATTTGCCTGTCAATGGGCATTTAGGTTGCTTCCATGACTGGGCTATTGTAAATAGTGCTGCAATGAACACTGGGGTGCATGTGTCTTTTTGAATTATGGTTTTCCCAGGGTATATGCCCAGTAGTGGGATTGCTGGGTCATATGGTAATTCTATTTTTAGTTCTTTAAGGAACCTCCATACTGTTCTCCATAGTGGCTGTATCAATTTATATTCCCACCAACAGTGCAAGAGGGTTCCCTTTTCTCCACACCCTCTCCAGAATTTGTTGTTTGTAGATTTTCTGATAATGCCCATTCTAACTGGTATGAGGTGATACCTCATTGCAGAGTTGATTTGCATTTCTCTAATAATTTATGATGTTGAGAAGATTTTCATGTGCTTCCTGGCCATCTGTATCTTCTTTGGAGAAATGTTTATTTAGGTCTTCTGCCCATTTTTGGATTGAGTTGTCTTTTTTTTTTTATTGAACTGCATGAGCTGTTTATATATTTTGGAGATTAATCTTTTGTCCGATGATTCATTTGCAAATACTTTCTCCCATTCTGAGGGTTGTCCTTTCGTCTTGTTTATGGTTTCCTTGGCTGCACAAAAGCTTTTAAGTTTCATTAGGTCCCATTTGTTTATTTTTGTTTTTATTTCCATTACTCTAGGAGGTGGATCAAAAAAGATCTTGCTGTGATTTATGTCAAAGAGTGTTCTTCCTATGTTTTCCTCTAAGACTTTTATAGTGCCCAGTCTTAAATTTAGGTCTCTAATCCATTTTGAGTTTATTTTTGTGTATGATGTTAGGGAGTGTTCTAATTTCATTGTTTTACATGTAGCCACCCAGTTTTCCCAGCACCACTTATTGAAGAGACTGTCTTTTCTCCATTGTATATCCTTGCCTCCTTTGTCATAGATTAGTTGACCATAGGTGAGTGGGTTTATCTCTGGGCTTTCTATCCTGTTCCATTGATCTATATTTCTGTTTTTGTGCTAGTACCATATTGTCTTGATTACTGTAGCTTTGTAGTACAGTCTGAAGTCAGGGAGTCTGATTCCTCCAGCTCTGTTTTTTTCCCCTCAAGATTGTTTTGGCTATTCGGGGTCTTTTGTGTCTCCATACAAATTTTAAGATTTTTTTGTTCCAGTTCTGTAAAAAATGCCATTGGCAATTTGGTAGGGATTGCATTGAATCTGTAGATTGCTTTGGGTGATATAGTCATTTTTACAATATTGATTTTTCCAATCCAAGAATATGGCATATCTCTCCATCTGTTGGTATCATCTTTAATTTCTTTCATCAGTGTCTTATAGTTTTCTGCATACAGGGCTTTTGTCTCCCTAGGTAGGTTTATCCCTAGGTATTTTATTCTTTTTGTTACAATGGTAAATAAGAGTGTTTCCTTAATTTCTCTTTCAGATTTTTCATCACTAGTGTATAGGAATGCAAGAGATTTCTGTGCATTATTTTGTATCCTGCTACTTTACCAAATTCATTGATTAGCTCTATTAGTTTTCTGTCATCATCTTTAGGATTCTCTATGTATAATATCATGTCATCTGCAAAGAGTGACAGTTTTACTTCTTCTTTTCCAATTTGTATTCCTTTTATTTCTTTTTCTTCTCTGATTGCCAAGGCCAGGACTTCCAAAACTATGTTGAATAATAGTGGTAAGAGTGGACATCTTTGTCTTGTTCCTGATTTAGAGGAAATCCTTTCAGTTTTTCACCATTGAGAATGATGTTTGCTGTGGGTTTGTCATATGGCCTTTATTATGTTGAAGTAGGTTTCCTCTATGCCCACTTTCTGGAGCGTTTTTATCATAAATGGGTGTTGAATTTTGTCAAAAGATTTTTCTGCATCTATTGAGATGAGCATATGGTTTTTATTCTTCAATTTGTCAATATGGTGTATCACATTCATTAATTTGCGTATATTGAAGAATCCTTGCATTCCTGGAATAAACCCCACTTGATCATGGTGTATGATCCTTTTAATGTGTTGTTGGACTCTGTTTGCTAGTATTTTGTTGAGGATTTTTTTAATCTATATTCATCAGTGATATTGGTCTGTAATTTTCTTTTTTTGTAGTATCTTTGTCTGGTTTTGGTATCAGGGTGATAGTGGCCTCATAGAACAAGTTTGGGAGTTTTACTTCCTCTGCAATATTTTGCAAGAGTCTGAGAAGAATGAGTGTTAGCTCTTCTCTAAATGTTTGATAGAACTCACCTGTGAAGCCATCTGGTCCTGGACTTTTGTTTGTTGGAAGATTTTTAATCACAGTTTCAATTATTTCATTACTTGTGAATGGTCTATTCATATTTTGTATTTCTTCCTAGTTCAGTCTTGGAAGGTTATATATTTCTAAGAATTTTTCCATTTCTTCCAGGTTGTCCATTTTATTGGCATAGAGTTGCTTGTAGTAGTCTCTTAGGATGCTTTGTATTTCTGTGGTGTCTGTTGTAACTTCTCCTTTTTGATTTCTAATTTTATTGGTTTGAGTCCTCTCCCTCTTTTTCTTGATGAGTGTGGCTAATGGCTTATCAATTTTGTTTATCTTCTCAAGGAACAAGCTTTTAGTTTTATTGATCTTTGCTATTGTTTTCTTTGTTTCTATTTCATTTATTTCTGCTCTGATCTTTATGATTTCTTTCCTTCTGCTATGATTTCTTTCCTTCGGTTTTGTTTGTTCTTCTTTCTTTAGTTCCTTTAGTTGTAAGGTTAGATTGTTTATTTGAGATTTTTCTTGTTTCCAGAGGTAGGCTCGTATAGCCATAAACCTCTCTTAGAACAGCTTTTGCTTCATCTCATAGGTTTTGGATCACTGTGCTTCATTGTCATTTGTCTCTAGGTATTTTTTGATTTCCTCTTTGATTTCTTCAGTGATCTCTTGGTTATTTAGTAACATATTGTTTAGCCTCCGTGTGTTTGTGTTTTTTACGTTTTTTTCCCTATAATTGATTTCTAATCTCATAGCGTTGTGGTCAAAAGAGATGCTTGGTATGATTTTAATTTTCTTAATTTTACTGAGGCTTGATTTGTGACCCAAGACGTGATTTATCCTGGAGAATGTTCCATGCACACTTGAGAAGAAAGTGTAATCTGCTGTTTTTGGATGGAATGCCCTATAAATATCAATTAAATCTATCTGGTCTATTGTGTCATTTGAAGCTTGTGTTTCCTTATTAATTTTCGGTTTGGAAGATCTGTCTATTGGTGTAAGTGTGGTGTTGAAGTCCCCCACTATTATTGTGTTACTGTCAATTTCCTGTTTTAGAGCTGTTAGCACTTGCCTTATGTATTGAGGTGCTCCTATATTGGGTGCATATATATTTATAATTGTTATATCTTCTTCTTGGATTGATCCCTTGATCATTACATAATATCCTTTCTTGTCTCTTGTAACATTCTTTATTTTAAAGTCTATTTTATCTGATATGAGTATTGCTACTCCAGTTTTCTTTTGATTTCCATTTGCATGGAATATCTTTCTCCATCCCCTCACTTTCAGTCTGTATGTGTCCCTAAGTCTGAAGTGGGTCTCTTGTAGATAGCATATATATGGGTCTTGTTTTTGTGTCCATTCAGGAAGCCTGTGTCTTTTTTTTTTTTGAGATATGCGGGCCTCTCACTGTTGTGGCCTCTCCCATTGCAGAGCACAGGATCTGGATGCGCAGGCTCAGTGGCCATGGCTCACGGGCACAGCTGCTCCGTGGCATGTGGGATCTTCCTGGACCAGGGCATGAACCTGTGTCCCCTGCATCAGCAGGTGGACTCTCAACCACTGCGCCACCAGGGAAGCCCAAGCCTGTGTCTTTTGGTTGGAACATTTAATCCATTCACATTTAAGGTAATTATTGATATGTATATTCCTATTACCATTTTCTTAATTGTTTTGGGCTTGTTTTTGTAGGTTCTTTTCTTCTCTTGTATTTCCCACTCAGAGAAGTTCCTTTAGCATTTGTTGTAGAGCTGGTTTGGTGGTGCTGAATTCTCTTAGCTTTTGCTTGTCTGTAAAGATTTTGATTTCTCTGTCAAATCTGAATGAGATCCTTGCTGGGTAGAGTAATATTGGTTGTATGTTCTTCCCTTTCATCACTTTAAGTATATCTTGCAACTCCCTTCTGGCTTGTAGAGTTTCTGCTGAGAAATCACCTGTTGACCTTATGGGACTTCCCTTGTATATTGCTTGCCATTTATCCCTTGCTGCTTTCAGTAATTTTTCTTTGTTTTAACTTTTGCCAATTTACTATGTGTCTCAGCGTGTTTCTCCTTGTGTTTATCCTGTATGAGACTTTCTTTGCTTCCTGGACTTGGGTGGCTCTTTCCTTTCCCATGTTAGGGAAGTTTTCGACTATAATCCCTTCATATATTTTCTCGGTTCCTTTCTCTCTCTCTTCTCCTGCTGGGACCCCTATAATGCAAATGTTGTTGTGTTTAATGTTGCCCCAGAGGTCTCTTAGGCTGTCTTCATTTCTTTTCATTCTTTTTTCTTTATTCTGTTCTCCAGTAGTGAATTCCACCATTCTATCTTCCAGGTCAGTTTTGTATTCTTCTGTCTCAGTTATTCTGCTATTGATTCCTTCTAGTGTAGTTTTCATTTCTGTTATTGTATTGTTCATCTCTGTTTGTTTCTTCTTTAATTCTTCTAGATCTTTGTTAAACATTTCTTGCATCTTCTTGATCTTTGCCTCCATTCTTTTTCCGAGGTCCTGGATCATCTTCACTATCATTATTCTGAGTTCTTTTTCTGGAAGGTTGCCTATCTCCACTTCATTTAGTTGTTTTTCTGGGGTTCATCTTGTTCCTTCATCTGGTACATAGCCCTCTGCCTTTTCATCTTGTCTATCTTTCTGTGAATGTGGGATCAAAATTCTTTATCATCTTTCCTTTGGTCCCTTGAGTTTTTCCTTCCATACATTTAACACAATTACAAACATATCTTTAATATGACTTCTTAAAAAATGTATACATTTCTCACAAAAACACTTTAAATTCCACAATTATAAGAACTATTTTCTTCATTGCTATATTTCTTATTGCCTAGCACAAAGGCCAGCACATATAGAAGCACTGCTATGTTTCTCATTGCCTAGAACAAAGCTTAGCCCATAATTAGTAACTAATTTTAAAAAATAGAGAATTATCTGAACATCTTGTTAAAAAATGGCATTAACCATATTTTGCATGTCATAGCATGTTTCCTTGGTAATATATCCATGGCCTCTTAAAATAGAAGGATGTTTTCTAGTCCTATCTTAAATATTCTCTTTCCTTAGTTAATATTGTATTCAAATTCTCCCTCACCTTCTCAAGAGCCAGGTGTGCATCTGTAAGTGTAACTGTGACTGACCCTCTGCTGCTGGCGTCTGCTACTCTCTCTTACACAACATCATTCCATTCTTTGTAAAGGCAACATAACCCGACTCATAATATTCAGTGAATGGTGGTGACTGCAGGTGAGTTTTCCTCTTTATACTGCAGAAATGAAAAAGGCCTTTTGGCTGAGTAATATTGCATTGTATATATGTACCACATCTTCTTTATCCATTCCTCTGTCAATGGACATTTGGTGCTTCCATGTCTTGGCTATTGTAAAGAGTGCTGCAGTGAACATTGGAGCACATGTATCCTTTTGGACCATGTTTTTCTCCAGATATATGCCCAGGAGTGGGATTGCAGGGCGTATGGTAGCTTTATTTTTAGATTTTTAAGGAACCTCCATACTGTTCTCCATAGTGGTTGTACCAATTTACATTCCCAGCAACAGTGTAGGAGGGTTCCCTTCTCTCCACACCCTCTCCAGCATTTATTGTTTGTATTGAATGAAATAACGCCATTTGCAGCAACATGGTTGTACCTAGAGATTGTCATACTGAGTGAAGGAAGTCAGACAGAGAAAGAGAAATATCGTATGATATCCCTTATATGTGGAATCTAAAAAGAAATGATGCAAATGAATTCACTTACAAAACAGAAACAGACTCATAGACTTAGAGATGAACTTATGGTTACCAGGGGGAAGGATAGGGGGAAGGGATAATTAGGGAGTTTGGGATCCACATGTACACACAGCTATATTTAAAATGGACAACCAACAAGGAACTACTATATAGCACAGGGAACTCTGCTCAATGTTATGTGACAGCCTGAATGGGAGGGGAGTTTAGGGTTGAATGGATACATGTATATATATGGCTGAGTCCCTTTGCTGTACACCTGAACACCTGAAACTATCACAACATGCATAAGCCAGCTCTACCGCAATACAAAATAAAAAGTTTAAAAAAAGAGAGAGAATAGTAAAATTAAGAAAAGAAGAAAAAGGCCTTTTGCTATTCTTTTTTTTTTTTTTTTTTTTTTTTTTTTTTTTTTTGCAGTACGCGGGCCTCTCACCGTTGTGGCCTCTCCCGTTGCGGAGCACAGGCTCCGGACCTACAGGCTCAGCGGCCATGGCTCACGGATCCAGCTGCTCCGCAGCATGTGGGATTCTCCCAGACTGGGGCATGAACCCGTGTCCCCTGCATCAGCAGGCGGACTCTCAACCACTGTGGCACCAGGGAAGCCCCCTTTTGCTATTCTTGTTGGTAATGTTGGTGAGTTTGGAAGAGGAGATTGGGAGGAGAAGGGGATGGACTGAAGAGAGGACTGCTGGTATCTTCTAGGTTGCAGGTAAGAAGAATTTACAAATAATTTAGCATGCATTTTAAGGAAACTTTTAATAAGTTGCTGAAGAGAACAATATTTTATAAAGATCGTGATTTCACTATGAACTGCTTTGGTCTCATTTTAAAAAATCACATGTTAGTATTAAATTATGTTTTCTGGCTTAAGAAAAATACCTGCAGGCCATCAGTCACATAATATAATCCTATTTGTAATGAAACATTAAATATATCACATTGCACATATCACAAAAAAAGTATTAAATGATCTTAGTCTTCTTACCCAAATTAACAGTGTGAATATATAAAAGAGAAGCAGTGTGTGCAGTTATGTTTTCCACCTGATTTATAACTACTTTACATTCAACTGAGTGTTTAATGTGTTTTATAGGTCAGGTACTCTGTATGCAAAATTTGAAGTCTTTGATGTTTTAGTGCATTTTAAATTAAATTGATTCCCACTGTGACTAATTTTGAAAACAAAGCCAAAAGAAAATGTTCACTTACTTTTGTGAAAAGCCACTTTGGCCATTTTCTCAAGTAAGTTATGTAATAACAAAAACCCTGCCAATTGCGAGAAGTGCAAATAGTTACTTTCAACTGAAGATGGCTTTAAAAATTACCACTGGCTCAGCCCAGGCTGTAAGGATGCTCTTTCAGAGAATTCAAAGAACGATTTTGCAAGAAATACGTTTATCTGTATATTATTAATTTAAAGCTGAGACTGCAAGCAAAGAAAAAAGCTAAAGATAATATAATCAAAATTAATAAATTACTCTAATTTATAGGTTGGTAACCATTTCATTTTTCAGTGACTTCTTGGATACTGAATATTGGGCCTAATGAAAATTGAAGGGGGTAGTTTTAGGCTAAATAGAACAAATTACCATATGTTATGTTATAGAGAGCACATGGATTTTTACAAGATTATTAGTTAGTTCACATATGCTATTGTAGAATATTTCTGAATTTCTTCGGGTAATATCTAAAGTGAAAAAATTTGTTCCTGCCCCATATAGATTCCTCGAGTAATAGTCTGTGCATATTTGTAGTGATCAGTTGAATCATAAAAGTTATGTTTATATAAAATTTATTTTCAAAGTAACCTAGGTTAAATTGTACACTTTATTCATCTAATGTCTTGAATTATTTTTAAATGTTTTGTTATTCATGTTCTTTTATATATTATTTCAACTGATCTTCCAAATAGGCCTGTGAGTTTCTCAGACAATATAATTATTCTCATTCTGCTAAGGTGAAAGCAGTCTTAGAATGATTGAAATTTAAAATTATAAAGTCCAGATAATTGTCTAGGGTAGTGCTATTCAATAGATATACAATGCTTGCCAAAATGGGAGTCGTGTGCACAATCTTTAAATTACAAGTAGTCACATTAAAAGAAGTAAAAAGGAACAGGTGAAGTTAATTTTAATTATATTTTTCCCAAAAATATCCAACAGTTTAAACATGTTATCAATAGAAAACTATTAATAAGATACTTTGCATTCATTTTTCTTATTAAATTTTCAAAACCTGATGTGTGTTTTGCACATAAAACATCTCAATTCAGACTAGTCACATTGTACGTGCTCAATAAACTACATGTGACTACTAGTGGACAACACATATATAATGTTTCAGATTCTTAAACAATTTCTTTTCCTCTACACAATGAATTTCCTCTCTCCTTTTTATACTCTATATCCACACAATCATCTTTGCTCTCTCTTGATTCTCTCAAGCTCCACATCTACAACCTTACTTCATGCACCATCAACTACACCCAAATTACTGCATTAGGTTCCCCAGTGGAATACTTCCTTCCTATATCACCCCATCCAATTTTATTCTGATACCCCAGTGACCTTCTTTATTTGTATATATAAGCGGTCCCCAGACTTTTTGGCACCAGGGACTGGTTTCATGGAAGACAATTTTTCCATGAACTGGGGGAGGTGGGGGATGGTTTGGGGATGATTCAAGCTCATTACATTTATGTGTACTTTATTTCTCTTATTATTACATTGTAATTTATAATGAAATAATTACACAACTCACCATAATGCAGAATCAGTGGGAGCCCTGAGCTTGTTTTCACTTGCCACTCACTGATAGCGTTTTGATATGAGTCTGCAAGCAATTGATTTATTAATAGTCTTTGTGCAGTCAAACCTCTCTGCTAATGATAAATCTGTATTTGCCACCACTCCCCAGCGCTAGCATCACCTCAGCTCCACCTCAGATCATCAGGCATTAGATTCTCATAAGGAGCGCACAACCTAGATCCCTTGCATGCTCAGTTCACAGTAGGGTTCACACTCCTATGAGAATCTAATGCCTCCACTGATCTGACAGGAGGCGGAGCTCAAGTGGTAATGTGAGTGATGGGGAGCAGCTGCAAATACAGATGAAGCTTCACTCGTTCACCTGCCACTCACCTCCTGCTGTATGGCTCAGTTCCTAACAGGCCACGGACCAGTACCGGCCCATGGCCCGGGGGTTGGAGACCCCTGGTATATATGATCACATGACTATCTTGTTTATAGGAGAGGCACTCTCCCCATTTTGTCAGGTTATGTGGTGGGGCCAAGGCTTATGTGTTTTAAAAATGTTCTCTAGGTAATTTTGATATGTACTACTGGCTAAATTACAAGAATAATACTATTTCCCCTCCATGGCTGCAGACTGTGCTAAGTGCCATTATTCTGACCTATCTCAATACCCTATACTTTCCCAATAAGTATTGGTTTGCAATAGCAGGGACTGGCCCTTGAACTGAGTGTGAGCTTTGTCACATTGTGGTATTACATTTGGTAACAAATAAAATATACATTTAAAAATATAATAGCATATTTCATCTACCAAAATTATTTCAGCCAGTTAATAATGAAAGAGCTGCTAAATGTCTCCTTCAGTTTTTTTGTTTCTGAATTATTTGATGTTTTTTCCTATAAAAATATTTTTCTTCTTCAAAAGCATATTATATTAGAGTAAGAAAATTTGAATTACCCAAGTCTGAACTTCAATTCATAATTTATGTTACTTTTAAAGTATGACATTTAGACAAAATAGGTCAACTTATCTCTGTTTTTTTTATATCTCTGTTTTTATAATAAAATGCAGAAAATGAGATTGCTAGAAAACAAAAGTCAGAGAGCTACTATATGTTAATAAATCACTGTTTATGTATTGTAAATTCTTATGGTGTGGCTAAAAATTTTTATTTCTCAATTTGTATTCTAAAACAGAAATATATCCCTATAGGCTATATTTTTATGTGATAAAAGGATTTCCAACTCACTCTTATTGGAAGACATATACATTTATACATCAAAATTAGATTATTCTTTGGTAAAAATTAAAAAAAACTATTTTATCACCTAAGGAAAATATATGTTTTAAAAACACTATTAAGTTTTCAGCTATCATCAAATTAAAAATAAATAAAATGTTTCTTTGCAGGCATTAAACTGTATCTTCACACTGCATAAAAATGAAAGCAACCTTAGGGATTTTTTTCAATAAAAAAGACCCCATTAATAGGATAAAAATGGAAATGGATTTTATACATACTTCCCAGGGCTTATATCTGATAAGACTTTATAAGGAATTTAGTAAGATGAAATAAAATGGCAAGATCAAAGCAGACACACACACAGGAACAGATTTCCTACTATAAAGCGTATAAATTGGGATGATGTAGCTAATGAAAAGTCTTACTTCTTAGATTCTTTAGATTGTGCCTAGAGACACAAAAATTAAACATTCGATTAATATCAAATAATTCAAGCCTTTTGATTAAACTAGGCAAATACTTGTTTTGTCATCTTTATAAAGCTTCCCTAAATATTCTGTCTTTTCCACATAATTTATTGGAGTTATGTAAAAGTGCCCCTATGTGTTAGGAACTACAGAGCGTTATTTGTTCAGTGGGATTGGGGTCTTCTTCTCCACTCTATTCCTTCATGGTTGTGCTCCTGCAAAGTTGACTTTTAAGTTCCTCAAACACACTAAAGATACTCTTATTTCAGGGGCTTTAACTGTGCTCTCCCTACTGTCTATCATAGATTTCCTTCTGTTCCTTGCAAAATTGGCTGCATCTTATTTTTAGATTTTAGTTTAAATATTACTTCTCTAGAAAATCCTTCTTTTATCATCCAAAATAAGTCTCCATTATTTTTATCTTAGTAGCTTATTTGTTTCCTTTTACAGCTTATCACAGTTTGTAATTATATTTTTGTTTGATTACTTGCTTATTTGTTCTTGCCTCTCTCTTTACCTATATTACAGCCTTGTATGAGGAAAAGACATGTCTGTTCGTTAATCATTTCACGTTAGTGCATAGGATACTGTCTGTCACAAAGTTAGTGCCCAATAAATATTTGTTGTCTGAAATGAATGTCACAATATTAATTTAATGTTAATTACATGTAATTTTTAAAATCTCTGTTAACACTAGTTTTTTAAAAAGGTGTATAATTTCACTTTAATAATGTGAGGATTGCTTATTATAAGCTCAGTGATTCAGATAAGAAAGTTTTAATTGCAATGGAGCTTAAAAGTTAGTGCAAATTTACCATAATACTCAAAAGAAATATTCAGATACAGCAAAAGTAATCTTCATGAGAATAACCAGAGCACCTATCACATTAAAGACTTGTTCAAAGTGAAAATAGAATAGAAACTAAAAATTTTCTTTTAGGAAAATGAGACACTAGAGATACTGACAATAGGTAATATAAAAAGATAATGTATATGATTTTTTAAAAATTTATACCAAAATTAAATGTAAAATCATACATTCCTCTATTTCAAGTAGACCACTCCTATGATTACCTATGGTGACTAATTACTTAATTATGTAAATTAACAATGTGGTTTATGTATATTGGCATATTATGACACCTCCTAACTGGTTTTCCTCCTTCTACACTTAACTCTGTACAGTCTATTCTTTATATAACAGAGTAATCTTTTAAAAACATAGTCAGATCTCATGTCTGTTTGCATCCCATATGGTTATAGTGACAGCTGTTCAACTCTGTGCTTGTAATGTGAAAGCAGACATAGAAAATATACAAATAAATGGGCATGGCTGTAGTCCATATTTAGAAAAACAGGTACCAAGTTGGATTTAGCTTTTAAGGTCATAGTTTGCCATCCGTGGCCTACAAGGTCTCACTTCTGCTGTCCCCCACCCCACCCCGAATCATCTATAACTCCTGTTTTTCTCATTCACTCTGATCTGGCCATTCTGGGCTTCTTGCTATTCCTTAAATGTGCAAATTACATTCTTCTTCCATCTCATGGCCTTTGCAATTGTTGATCATTTTGTCTTGGACACTGTGTCTATAGATCTCTAAAGGGCTCATTTCTTGTTTCTTAAAGACGCTGCTCAAATATTATCTCCACAGAGAGACTTCTCTGACCTTAGATAAAATGTGGATAAAATGATATCCAGTCAAGTACTTCCATCTGATGTATTTTCTCTATATATTTCTATTAAATATTTTTAAAATTTGGTTATTTTCTGTCTCTTCCCTTTAGAAAGTAAGCACTGTGACAGTAAAGAATTTATCTAAGCGTTTTCCTGCTATAGCATCAGTGCCCAGAATAGGGTTTGACACATAATAGTCATTCAGTAAATAGTTGCTGAGTATGTTGATTGAATTAATTTAATTTTTTCAACACTCCTCATCTGTAAATATTTGTTTAAAATATAAACCTTATCCCTAAATTTCATACTAGGAAGAATATGGCTTAGTTTTTTCATTTGACTTAACATCAATATTCATTTTTGTAATATATAGGAGTTTGAGAACGTTTAGTTATCACAGACTCCTACTTCCACCCTAATGTCTTCCTTGTTGATTCTACTTTCCTCCACAGTTCATAAAGTTAACACCTCTGGTTTAGGAGTATAGTCAATCATTGAAAACAGACAGACAGTAACTGAATAAGCCAATAAACATACAGCACACAGGTGGTGATACATACTGTAAAGAAATAAAAGGGAACACAGAATGGCAGCCGGTGGTCATGGAAGGGCTCTCTAATAAGTTCATTCAAGCGTAGTCCTGAAGGAGTCAAAGAACATGAAAGACACAAGGCAATCAAGTGCAAGGCCACAGGGTATGAATAGACTTGGTGTGCTCAAGAAAGAACAGTGTTATGGGTTGAATGGTGTGGCCCCTCAACACCAAATATGTTGAAGTCTTAAGTCCCTCTACTTCTACTGTGACCTTATTTGAAAATTGAGTCACTGCAGATGTAATTAGTTAAGTCAGGATGAAAACATACTACAGTAGAGTGGGTCTTTAATCTAATGTGACTGGTGTCCTTATAGAAAGAGGGAAGATGATGTAAAGGCAGACACACAGGGAGAAGATGGCCATGTGAAGGTGGATTCAGAGACTGAAGCTACTTGCACAAGCCAAAGAACACTTGGGGCTGCCAGAAGCTAAGGAGGATTCTTCCCCTAAAGTTTACAGAGAGGGCATGGCCCTGAAGATACCTTGCTTTTGGCCCTCTAGCCTTCAGAACTGTGAGACAAAAAGTTGTTGCTTTAAGCTACATCATTTATGGTACTTTGTTATTGCAGCCGTGAGAAATTAATACCGGTAGGTGGGCTAACATATCTGCAGAGGAGTAAGTAAATGGGAAATAATTTTGAAATGTTGTTTATAAGTATAGTTTTGCAGGTGATTTAAAGCCAGAGCAAAAATTATTTGCATTAAGAACATACTATTCTTTTTTGTTAATTGCTAAAAGTTATGACAAAGAAGGAATTCAGATAACCATGCTAATATAAGTTGAATATAAAGACTATATTAAAGATTTTTTTCTCTGAATATTAAATACAAAGGAACCCAAAACAGAGCAGATATGTGGGGAGACGCAACAGGTAGAGAGAATATGTTAGGACTCACATTCTGAGTAGAAGTTTCAACATCTAGAACATATGATTTAGTCTTCTGCATAACAGTAGGTATCATGGGAAAATAACATAAAAAGGAAAAAAATGTTAAATATTTGGTTAAAGGAAATAGGAAGAAAACCAAGGAAGAACAAGGAAGTAGCACCCTTTTTCCAGTAGAGTATTCTCATTTAAAATTTAAACACACGCACTCATAAAATTCTTCACTTTTAGACAAGCTTCTTGAAACAATGTATAGTCTCTCTCTAGTAGTCAGGGTTCTTCAGAGACAGAACCTATATATATATATATATATAAAGATATTTATTTCAAGGAGTTGGCTCACATGATTATGGATGTTGAGAAACCCCAAGATCTGCAATTAATAAGCTGGGGACCCAGGATAGCCAATGTATAGATCAAGTCCTGTCAGAGGCCTGAGACCCAGGAGAGCTGATGGTGTACATTCCAGTCTGCAAGCATGTGGGTTTGGGACCCAAAGAGAACCAACGTTCCAGTTGGAGTCCAAAGGACAGAAAATAGCAATGTCTCTGCTCATGCAGACAGGCCAGAGGAGTTCCCTCTTACTCAGTCGTTTTGTTCTATTCAAGTCTTCAGTTGACTGCATGAGGCCCATCCATATCAGAGAGGGCAACCTGCTTTAAAAAGTCTACTGATCCAAATGTTTATCTATCTCATCAAGAAACACCTTCACACCCAGAATAATGCTTGACCAATTGTCTGGGAATTAATAGCGCAGTCAAACTGACACATAAAATTAATAAAATTAACCATCACACACTTTTGTTTTTATTCTTTTTTAAAATTTAATTTTTGTTTTTCAATTTTCAAATTTCTATTCAACCCATCCTATTCCACCTCCTTTGTTATGATTCCACTAAAATGACTTATCCATAATAAGCAATGAATATTATAGCTAAAATAACATTTACCATTGATTTTTCTATTCTCTTCCTTTACATCTCTGGATTATCTGATCATGAGACCATTTCCTTCCTTTTTTTAAATTTAATTTAAATTTTTTATATAGCAGGTTCTTATTAGTTATCTATTTTATACATATTAGTGTATATATGTCAATCCCAATATCCCAATTCATCCCACCCCCCACCCCCACCCCCACCTCAGTTTCCCCCCTTGGTGGCCATACTTTTGTTCTCTACATCTGTGTCTCTAATTCTGCCTTGCATACTTGTTCATCTGTACCATTTTTCTAGATTCCACATATATGCACTAATACATGATATTTGTTTTTCTCTTTCTGACTTCATTCTGTATGACAATCTCTAGGTCCATCCATGTCACTACAAATGACCCAATTTCATTCCTTTTTATGGCTGAGTAATATTCCATTGTATATATGTACTACATCTTCTTTACCCATTCATCTGTCAATGAGCATTTAGGTTGCTTCCATGACCTGGCTATTGTAAATAGTGCTGCAATGAACATTGGTGTGCGTGTGTTTTTTTGAATTATGATTTTCTCCAGCTATCTGCCCAGTAGTGGGATTACTGGGTCATATGGTAATTCTATTTTTACTTTTTTAAGGAATCTCCATACTGTTCTCCATAGTGGCTGCATCAATTTACATTCCCACGAACAGTGCAAGAGGGTTCCCATTTCTCCACACTCTCTCCAGCATTTGTTGTTTGTAGATTTTCTGATGATGCCCATTCTAAATAGTGTGAGGTGATACCTCATGGTAGTTTTGATTTGCATTTCTCTAATAATTAGTGATGCTGAGCAACTTAGTGATGTTGAGCATCCTTTCATGTGTTTGTTGGCCATCTGTATATCTTCTTTGGAGAAATGTCTATTTAGGTCTTCTGCCCATGTTTTGATTGGGCTGTATTTTTTTATATTGAGCTGCATCTGTTTGGTTTTTTAATATTGAGCTACATGAGCTGTTTATATATTTTGGAGATTAATCCTTTGTCAGTTGTTTCATTTGCAAATATTTTATCCCATTCTGAGGGCTGTCTTTTTGTCTTGTTTATAGTTTCCTTTGTTGTGCAAAAGCTTTTAAGCTTCATTAGATCCCATTTGTTTTTTTTTTAATTACCATTACTCTAGTAGGTGGGTCAAAAAAGATCTTGCTGTGATTTATGTCAAATAAAGTTCTACCTATGTTTTCCTCTAAGACTTTTATAGTGTCTGGTCTTACATTTAGGTCTTTAATCCATTTTGAGTTTACTTTTGTGAATAGTGTTAGGTAGTGTTCAAATTTCATTCTTTTACATGTAGCTGTCCAGTTTTTCCAGCACCACTTATTGAAGAGACTTTCTTTTCCCCATTGTATATTCTTGCCTCCTTTGTCATAGATTAGTTGACCATAGGTGTGTGGGTGTATCTGTGGGCTTTCTAACCTGTTCCATTGATCTATATGTCTGTTTTGGTGTCAGTACCATATGTCTTGATTACTGTAGCTTTGTATTATAGTCTGAAGTCAGGGAGTCTGATTCCTCCAGCTCCATTTTTCTTTCTCAAGATTGCTTTGGCTATTCAGGGTCTTTTGTGTCTCCATACAAATTTTAAGATTTTATGTTCTATTCTGTAAAATATGTCTTTGGTAATTGATAGGTATTGCATTGAATCTGTAGATTGCTTTGGGTAGTATAGTCGTTTTCACGATATTGATTCTTCCAATCCAAGAACATGTATATCTCTCCATCTGTTCATATCATCTTTGATTTCTTTCATCAGTGTCTTATAATTTTCTGAGTACAGGTCTTTTACCTCCTTAGGTAGGTGTGCTCCTAGGTATTTTATTCTTTTTGTTGCAGTAGTGAATGAGATTGTTCCCTTAATTTCTCTTTCTGATCTTTCATTGTTAGTGTATATGAATGCAAGAGATTTCTGTGCATTAATTTTGTATCCTGCAACTTTACCAAATTCATTAATTAGCTCTATTAGTTTTCTGGCATCATCTTTAGGATTCTTTATGTATACTATCATGTCATCTGCAAACACTGACAGTTTTATGTCTTCTTTCCAATTTGGATCCCTTTTATTTCTTTTTCTTCTCGGATTGCCAAGGTTAGGGCTCCCAAAACTGTGTTGAATAATAGTGGTGAGAGTAGACATCCTTATCTTGCTCCTGATCTTCGAGGAAATGCTTTCAGTTTTTCACCATTGAGAATGATGTTTGCTGTGGGTTTGTCATATATGGCCTTTATGATGTTGAGGTAGGTCCCCTCTATGACCACTTTCTGGAGGGTTTTTATCATAAATGAGTGTTGAATTTTTTCAACAGCTTTTTCTGCATCTAATGAGATGATCATATGGTTTTATTCTTCAGTTTGTTAATATGGTGTATCACATTGATTGATATGCATATATTGAAGAATCCTTGAATCCCTGGGATAAATCCCACTTGATATTGGTGTATGATCCTCTTAATGTGTTATTGGATTCTGTTTACTAGTATCTTCCTGAGGATTTTTGCATTTATATTCATCAGTGATATTGGTCTGTAATTTTCTTATTTTGTAGTATCTTTGTCTGGTTTTGGTATCAGGGTGATGGTGGCCTCATAAGATGAGTTTGGGAGTTTTACTTCCTCTGCAATTTTTTGGAAGAGTCTGAGATGGATGAGTGGTAGCTCTTCTCTAAATGTTTGATAGAATTTGCCTGTGAAGCCATCTGGTCCTGGACTTTTGTTTATTGGAAAATGTTTAATCACAGTTTCAATTTCATTACTTGTGAATGGTCTATTCATATTTTGTATTTCTTCCTGGTTCAGTCTTGGAAGGTTATATATTTCTAAGAATTTTTCCATTTCTTCCAGGTTGTCCATTTTATTGGCATAGAGTTGCTTGTAGTAGTCTCTTAGGATGCTTTGTATTTCTGCAGTGTCCATTGTAACTTCTCCTTTTTCATTACTAATTTTATTGATTTGAGTCCTCTCCCTTTTTTTCTTGATGAGTCTGGCTAAAGGTTTATCAATTTTGTTTATTTTCTCAAAGAACCACCTTTTAGTTTTATTGATATATGCTATTGTTTTCTTTGTTTCTATTTCATTTTTCTGCTCTGATCTTTATGATTTCTTTCCTTCTACTAACTTTGGGTTTTGTTTGTTCTTCTTTCTTTAGTTCCTTTAGTTGTAAGGTTAGATTGTTTATTTGAGATTTTTCTTGTTTCTTGAAGTAGGATTGTATTTCTATAAACTTCTTTCTTAGACCTGTTTTTGCTGCATCCCATAGGTTTTGGATCATCGTATTTTCATTGTCATTTGTCTCTAGGTATTTTTTGATTTCCTCTTTGCTTTCTTCAATGATCTCTTGGTTATTTAGTAACGGATTGTTAGCCTCCATGTGTTTGTGTTTTTAAAGTTTTTTTCCCTGTAATTGATTTCTAATTTTATAGCATTGTGGTCAGAAAAGATGCTTGTTATGATTTCAATTTTCTTAAATTTACTGAGGCTTGATTTGTGACCCAAGATGTGATCTATCCTGGAGAATGTTCCATGTACACTTGAGAAGAAAATGTATTCTGCTGCTTTTGGATGGAATATCCTATGAATATCAATTAAATCTATCTGGTCTATTGTGTCATTTGTAGCTTGTGTTTCCCTATTAATTTTCTTTCTGGATAATCTGTCCACTGGTGTAAGTGAGGTGTTAAAGTCCTGCAGTATTATTGTGTTACTGTCGATTTCCTCTTTTATAGCTGTTAGCCATTGTCTTATATATTGAGGTGCTCCTATATTGGGTGCATATATATTTATAATTGTTATATCTTCTTCTTGGATTGATCCTTTGATCATAATGTAGTGTCCTCCCTTGTCTCTTGTAACATTCTTTATTTTAAAGTCTATTTTATCTGATATGAGTATTGCTACTCCAGCTTTCTTTTGATTTCCATTTGCATGGAATATCTTTTTCCATCCCCTCACTTTCAGTCTGTATGTGTCCCTAGATCTGAAGTGGGTCTCTTGTAGACAGCATATACATGGATCTTGTTTTTATGTCCATTCATCAAGCCTGTGTCTTTTGGTTGGAACATTTAATCCATTCACATTTAAGGTAATTATGGATATGTATGTTCCTGTTACCATTTTCTTAATTGTTTTTGCTTTGTTTTTGTAGGTCCTTTTCTTCTCTTGTGTTACCCCTCAGGGAAGTTCCTTTAGCATTTGTTGTAGAGCTGGTTTGGTGGTGCTGATTTCTCTTAGCTTTTGCTTGTCTGTAAAGCTTTTGATTTCTCCATCGAAACTGAATTTGATCTTTGCCAAGTAGAGTAATCTTGATTGTATGTTCTTCCCTTCATCACTTTAAATATAATGTGCCACTCCCTTCTGGCTGTGTAGTTTCTGCTGAGAAATCAGCTGTTGACTATATGGGAGTTCCCTTGTATGTTATTTGTTGTTTTTCCCTTGTTGCTTTTAATAATTTTTCTTTGTCTTTAGTTTTTGTCAATTTCATTACTGTGTGTTTCTCATAGGGGTAATCCTGCCTGGGGTGCTCTGATCTTCCTGGACTTGGGTGGCTATTTCCTTTCCCATGTTAGGGAAGTTTTTGACTATAATCTCTTCAAATATTATCTCAGGTCTTTCTCTCTCTCTTCTCCTTCTGGAGCCCTATAATGTGAATTTTGGTGCATTTAATTGTTTTCCCAGAGGCCTCTTAGGCTGTCTTAATTTCTTTTCATTCTGTCTTTTAAAGAAGTATGTTAAAACCTGGACCAAGAGCATTTAAAGAAGTATGTGAAAACCTGGACCAAGAGTATATCTTGTGCAACATGCAGAAACTTGGTGGCTTAACCAAAGAGTTCTCAGTAGAGTGTTTGCAGCTAAAAGGTGAATTGGAGAAATCACCTTCAAGAAAATAGTGTCAGGTTTTAGTGAGTATTTTGAGGATGAGGCAGGTCTACAGAAACTAGGCTACTGTCAGACATTTTTCATCACATGAACCTATAAAACAAGAAACAATAGTGCCCTGTAGAAAATGCCTTCAAGTGACTGCAGTCTTGGTTTTAAAAGGAAACCAAATCTTTGGAAAAATCATACTGCAAAAGGAAATGTTGAAGCGTTTCCAAGCTGCTTGGTTTTGACAGGGAGGAAGGATATCAGAATATCCTAAATCTTATTGAAAACCACCTGAAGGAACTGCACATCAAAACTGAAGAGAATTCCCCCATCCCTACCCTTTTTCAACACAAGTGAATGACTGGGTGAGGGAATACCGTTTATCTGAATTTCCTATTCAGCAGAAGAGCTTGACTTCAGCAGAGAGGAAGGACTTTGTGAGCTGCAGAATAGCCATTTACTCAAGATGAGATTTACTGAGTCCATGAGACAAGTCTGGAAGTCTTCCCTGCCATTAGTAGGAAAGCAATAAACATTTTGCTGCAGTTTCCCACATCTTGTGTGAGTGAGCAAGTTTTTTTTCGTTTGGTAAGCATCATGAGCTAGCACAGAAATCATCTCATTGAAGCTGAAAATGAAATCTGTGTGTGTTTAGTCAAATCTGACCCCAGTTGAGTGTTTGTAGAAGAAATGAAAAGGCAGGTAAAGAGGTATATTTCATTTTTAGTTTTAGTTTCAAAAATAATACCTTTAATTCATACATATGCCTATGAAAGGCTGTATACATATATATACATATATAATTACTATATATAGTAATTTTGTACTGGTAAATCTATTTGAGCTTGAAAACATAATTTAGTATGAAAATATTGTTTTGAATGCCTTGTGTAAGATTTGTCATAGGCCATATTTTAATTCAAATTATTTTTGCTTAAGTAGTTCTGCTATTCAACATGATCAAAAATATGTTGTAAGTAAAATTCATAAAATCCATTTACAATTTTTATTTAAATTTACTCTACTGAGTCTATCTTTCAAAAAATTAAATACTGTTTTGACTTAAGATGCCACTTAACCAAAATATATTTGTTGCCTTATGCATTTATAAAATTTATGAAAAGGAAAGAAAACAATTAATTAAAAACAATTAACTCTGAGTTCTGTGTGTTGGGGTACATATATCTTTTTTTATTATTTAATTTTTATTTATTTTTTTAACATCTTTATTGGAGTATAATTGCTTTACAATGATGTGTTACTTTCTGTTGTATAACAAAGTGAATCAGCTATACATATAAATATATCCCCATATCTCCTCCCTCTTGTGTCTCCCTCCCACCCTCCCTATCCCACCCCTCTAGGTGGTCACAAAGCACTGAGCTGATCTCCCTTTGCTATGTGGCTACTTCCCACTAGCTATCTATTCTACATTTGGTAGTATACATAAGTCCATGCCACTCTCTCACTTTGTCGCAGCTTACCATTTTTGTTTTCTTTGGATATGTATCCAGCAGTGGAAATGTTGGATCATATGGTAGCCCTATATTTAGATTTTTGAGGAACGCCCATACTGTTTTCCATAGTGGCTGCATCAATTTATAATCCCACCAACAGTGTAGTAGGATTCCCTTTTCTCTACATACTCACCAATATTTGCTATTTGTAGAATTTTTTATAATAGCTATTTTGACAGGTATGTGGTGATATTTTGCTGTGATTTTGATTTACATTTCCCTAATAAGTAGTGATGTTGAATATATTTTCATATGCCTGCTGGCCATCTGTATATCTTCTTGGGAAAAACAACTATTCATATCCTCTGCCATTTTTTAATCAGGATTTTTTGTTCTTGTTGAGTTCTATGAGTTCTTTATATGTTTTGGACATCAACACCTTATTGGGTGTATCACTGGCAAATATATTCTCTCCAGGGCATTATTAAATGTGTATTCTAGCATATCTAAATAACAGGAGAATGAGACAAAAATTAACAATAACCTGTAAAAAGAAAATCCCAGGATATTTATTAAAGCAATATATTATGTGGGGAAATGTCTGTTTAGGTCTTCTGCCCATTTTTGGTTTGGGTTGTTTGTTTTTTTGTTATTGAGCTGCATGAGATTTTGGAGATTAATTAATTAATTAATTTTGGAGATTAATCCTTTGTCAGTTGCTTCATTTGCAAATATTTTCTCCCATTCTGAGGGTTGTCTTTTGGTCTTGTTTATGGTTTCCTTTGCTGTGCAAAAGCTTTGAAGTTTCATTAGGTCCCATTTGTTCATTTTTGTTTTTATTTCCATTCTTTGTTATAAAGCAGAAACTAACACACCATTGTACAATTATACTCCAGTAAAGATGTAAATATATATATATATATATATATATATATATATATATATATTATGTGGGGTTACTTTCATATTTTTGCCCTGAAGAATTATATGAAAAATTGGAAGAGAATTTTGAGAATATTGATTTGGGAAATACACCTGATGAGTCACAGTTTATGTCATATGGAGTCACATAAAGTCATTTGGCAGTAAGCAACAGGCACTTGCATAGAGACACACTTCTCCACACAGCTTATGCTTTAAAACTGATAGAAAATCCAAATACTGACCCTGATGCATTCTCCACTTATCCTCAAATGAACAAGAATATAATCAATAACAATGAGATCCATTGATTTAGCTAGTTTTCTTTTTTTAAATTGAAAAAGAAATTCCCAACTACATTTGGAAGAGGAAGTAAACTTAATTAGCCTCTTTAAACCCATCAGCTACTCTGACAGCAACTTATGAGACTTCATTAATTTGTCTATAGCCTTCCTATAAGTAAGCCTGAAGCAAAAGCCCAATTCCTCCATGAAAAGGACTACAAAAGAAAGGCTTGGAGGAAAACATGTAACCCCCTCTCTCTTAGCAGCCGGGCAAGTAGACACAGCCCAGTTAGTCCCCAAAGAAATAAGACATTATGTAGGGGTTGCTGAAATACCATTAAGAATAGGCAGTAGGAGCCTGTGCCTAAACTTGCATGTTATTTTGTGAAAGATCATATATTTAACAAGGAGATACACTATGTCAGAGAATTAAATAGAAGCTATAATTTTATTACTTCATTTTCCCCCTTTTATAGTGGATTTAGGGAATTATAATTTCCCCAGCTCTTTTTTTTTTTTTCTGAAAACTAATACATTTATATTAAGATTGAAAAAAGTTATGAAAGGTTACATTGTTCTCCCTTTGGTGCCACTGTTTTGTTGCTACTTAAGTAGTACATAAGTGGTGGCCCCTACTGCTTCATTAAATCAGTATCTCTGTGAAGTTCAGCTGCAGAACATGTGTTCTGCTTTTCTTTTGAAAATGTACTCCATTAAAACCACATTCCTCTGCCAGTCCAAATTCACAAATGTCTACATGTCTCTGTTCAAATTATCAAAATTCTGCCTCTGAGGCACGGGATATAAAGTGAAATGATGAAACCACAACATAACAATCATAAAGGTGCCAATTGCTATATGGCTGATTGAGATTCACCAATTGGCACCGGTTGTGAAAAGAGCCAAGCACATGAGAATGACCAGAATATACCTGCACGAAGACAGATCTAACAGACTGGTTTATGTTAAAGGCTTAAAGGAGTCTATAGATATTTTTAATAGCCTCAAAATTAGAGTGTCATCTTTTACTCCTCAGTTTAATCAGAGCTTGAGGTTTGATTAAGGGATTATTAAAATAATTAAATTTTTTTTGTTCCTGCTATAAGTAATTGTTATAATTCCCCAGAATGAATGTGAAGAGAAACAAACTCTCATCTTTAATCAAAAATCATTTACAATTTAGAGAAAATATTTATTATAACATCTTGAAAAGAAGAGATTCCAAGATACTGGAAACTCATACAGGATGGAATGAGAGAGCATCTGGACTACTTTCTGATAGAGGTTACACAGGTAGAATAAAACTGAGTAGCTTTTTTCAATTATATAAAATATGTTTGTTCAAGAATGTGAAGTGGTGGTACATAGTTGTGACAGGAAATAAAAGAGAAAAAGTTGATTGCTGCCAAATCACAGGTTATCTTTTTGCTTTCCTGAAAATTTTGGAATTATTTCTTGGAATTCAGAAGAATTTTGAAGAGGGGAAATAACATTATCTAAACTTTATTTTAGGAGCATAACTGCTCTGCAGGGAAAAATAAAGCAATACAAATAATTCAGTCAAATGGGGCAACTGGGTTGAAAATTGCTAAGAAGGCCAGTTTACTAAACTTAGCACTCTTGAAAATAAGGAAAATGTTAAAAATTTATATGTAGCTCTCATTTGAAAAAAGGATTAGACTATTAAAGGAAGGCAAAATGTTCTAAAAGCTCTGATCTAAAGAATTTTAGAATTCACCATCTCACAATGTCCCAGAGATTAATGCAGTTCCCCAAGAGAACACAGGATGGACCTCGCAATCTCTGAGGAGATCTGGAACTTTCATCTTTTTGGATGGAAGACAAGCAGATTAAAATACATACCCGTGCATATTGGCATCAGTGATACCAAATTCACAAATGCAGTTTACCCATTTTCACATTCTTCAAGCTTAAAAACTAGTAAAAATATAAAGTTTACAGACAATGCCTCTCCAAAGTCACATTTAATTGTTAGACATTTACGTAAGCTGGGAATTGAGTAGGCCACCTGGCAATTTTACAGGGTGAAAAAATGCTTTACTCAAAATGACAGTTTTTGCTTCTACTTCCCTGGTGTGAAATTTCACTAATTATTTGCTGCCATGAGTGAGTTTCACAGTATTAAGAAACTGTCTGAACTTACATTATTATTGTTCATTAGGACTTTCAGAATCATCCCTAAAGTATTCATAATTTTAAACACATTTATTATACCAGAATGAAACATTAAATTCATTTATGGGGCTATATGTATTATCTAGGTAATCTTTAATTTTAGATGAAAAAGCTAAAAAAGCATATAAAAAAGAAGTTCATTTTAGAAGCCACATGGACAATGACCTGGAAAGAAGTAATTTTAAAGAGTTCAAGTAAATTAACAACTACAAAAAAATTAGAAATGCTAACTAAAACAGAGTGATAACACTTTTGTTCTAAATATAGAATTATAAAACCAAAATTGATCCTTGAAATAGATGGCACAATTTGAAACACTAAAGTAAACAACATGGATTTATGGAAATATTAAAATGTTCTAAATTCTAGCTATGACAGTGAGAAACAGGATGATAATGAATCTCAGCTCTTTCCCGTTGTCCCAGTGTAATTATTAACAGTTTTTGCCTTCGGTCTCAAAAACACCCCATCTTGGATGATACATTATATGAGCTTCCTTCTTATAAGGCATCCCTGAAATTTACCTTCATTCTCCAGGAAAGAAAATTTAATTAAAGAAATAGACTTATCAAAATTTATTTTCAATAAAACCAGAAATAAAATAATATTTTATCAAAATATGACAAAGAACACTTCAACAAATATACATAATCATTGTTTTATTATGTCTTATTTATAAATAAATGTATCAAATGTTATCAAATTACTTTAAGGATTATTTAACTGCTTCTTACAAGTATAATATGCTATCTTGCCATTGCCATTCACTTCTAGATATATGGTATTTTTCATTAGATTTCTTCTTTAATTCATGAGTTATTTGGATGTGAATTTTAGTTTCCTAACATATGTATGTTGTTTGTATTGCTTCTTTCTAAGTTAATTTCCTTATAATTAAAGAACATATTCGGCATGGTATTAATTCTTTAAACTTTGTTGAAATTTCTTTTATGACCAAATAAAGTCAATTTACTTAATTGTTCCTTGTGTAATTTGGTATTAATCTACTACGTCAATCTTGATAATTTTGTTGTTAAATCTTGTTTTTAAAGTTTAATACTAGGTGAACCTATTATTCAAGAGCAAGAAAAAAAAGCTACCTTCATACATAAAATAACCATAGGATTTATAACCAACAGACCCTCACTACAGTGTGTTTGAAGGCATGATCGTCTGAAATAAAGTACAGTTGACCCTTGAACAACAGGAATTTGAATTGTGTGGGATCCTTATACGGGCATTTTTTTCAATAAATGCTATATTACTACATGGTCTGTGGTTGGTTGAATCCATGGAACTGCAGATACAGAGGGCCTACTCTAAAATTATATGGGTTTTTAGATGCCCTTAACAACACCCAACCCCCATTGTTCAAGTGTCACCTGTAATTAGAAAAGAAGGATATGAGATATAAGTGACAACTGTGAGCAAAGATATTGATTAAATATAATTTAACAATTTAATATGTAAAGAATATTTTTGTTTAAAAATTATTTTTATTTAATCCACCAGTTTCTAAAATAGTGTGTTGAATTCTTTCCCATTCTGCTTATGAATTTGTCAATTTCTCCTTCCTGTTATTTTTTATAGATTTAAAAATATATTATATATGTAGCATATATGTTTAGGCTATGCTGTTAAGTATAAACAAGCTCACAATTCTTTTCTTGATAGATTATCTTTTGTTCACTTTTTATGTATATTAGCACATTTTTTCATTAATGATAACTTGTCTGAAATTCTAATTTTGAACCAGTTTTCTTTTGAGTAGGCTTTGTACATTCTGTGGATTTTCATCTTTTTTTTTCCCCCTCAATCTCTATAAATTAGGAGATTAGAATATAATGTTCTTAAATCATTCAGCTAGAGTTTGATTTATTTAACTAATCTGCTAATCTCTATATTTCTATAGATTATATTAACAGTTCATAGTTTTTGTAATTATTTATATGTTTATACTTAATTCTATGATATTTTTATTGCTTTTCATTTCCTTTTTTAATTTTTTTTTTTTTTACTTGTTTTCATTTTTGTGCCTTCTGTTGTAATGAGAGAGTTTCCACATTTATTTCCCTCAGATCATTTTGAAGAAACACACATTAGTTTTATTATTTCTGAGTATATTTTTAAACATAATTACATAACTAAAGTAACTTAACAAACACACATGACTTTAGCATGTTTAAGTACCCTTTAAATTCCCTATCCTCACTTTCATCTTATTTATATGATAGTCTTGATTTTTTAATCTTTTTAAAACAAACTCAAAAATATTAATTTTTATATTAAACAGTTGGATTTATTAACCATATTTCTATCAATTACTTTTTCAGCTCTGTTTCTTATATTTCATACTTTTCTCTGATTCTACTTTCTTATTTTAAAAGAAACTATTTTAAAGTAATATATGAGATTTTAAGCTTTAAAATCTTTCATTGTTTTAGTCCAAAACTAGCTTCATTTTGCTCTCACTTTGAATGATATATCCATTACATATTAAATTTTAAGTTGACTATTATTTACACAAAGTACCTTGAAGATGCAAACATTAGTGGTGCAAAATCTACTGCATATTTTCTATCATAAATTTGTCACTTATTCTTTTTATCTTTATTATTCTTCAGTTTCACTCTGATATGACCAGATGTAAAATGTTCATTTTTCTTTTCTGCTTGGAACTTGCATTGAATTTTATATCTCATGAAACTTCATCAATTCTGGAACCATCCTAGTTATTTCCCTTCAAATTTTGATTCTTTGTTATTTTCTTCACTTGAATTTCTCATATCTCTGGTGGGAATTCTGAAACTATACATCATGGTGCATATATAAATTTTTTTGTTCTATGCTGGTTTGAGGCTAACTTTCATATGTGGGTCACACAAAATTTGTCCTTTCAGTCATTAAAATTTCTGTGAAACTATCTCTTATTTATTAATTTATTCTTTTGCATATCTACCATTTTTATTTATGAGAATTGGTTTTACTTTCATATGTATAATTTATTTTTAATAAGTATTATGACTATTTTTGAGCATCCAAACTCCAATTATTTTAAGTTCTCAGTTAGACTGATTCTAACATAAATTTCTCCTGGAGTGAATGTGTATCTCATTACTTGATTTGATACTGTCTTCTTTATTATTTAATTTCTTGAATTTTTAAAAAGTTTAGACTTGTAGGCATGTTTTGAATGGCAACTTTGATTTTGTTTTGTTGTTATTGTTATTGGTGAGTGTGTGTGTGTTCATCTGTGTGTATGTGTTTCCTTGTTTTTCTTTGATTTTATTTTGCATTTTCATTATTTTCTCCCCTTTCTAGCAATTCTGAAGTTTTAAGATTGCCTTCTAGCACAGACCAGGTGCAGTCATTAAAATGGCAGTTTCCATTTCATAAAGATATCGAGGATATCAGAAATCCAATTACAGGTTGTGATTTTGTATCTCTGTTTCCTGAAGTCAGCAGCTTTCTATGATGCCATATTACAAGCAACAAGTCAACAGCCATTTTATTCAGAATTGAAGGAGAAGGAATCTACTTTTTCACAATTGAAGCAGAGGGAATCTATTTTTTCCTCAATCCCAGGCTTTAACCATTGAGACTGAATAGGGAGAACCATGTCACTCAGAGAAATCTTAGTGCTTTCCTTTCAGAAACCAATCTCGTTGCTTCCACCCCTATTTTCTAATCTTTAGAGTCCAAAAGGTCAGTGGCTATAGCTCCAATAACACCTTTACAATTCTGGGGACTCATTTCTGTTGTGTGAGTATATTTATCATGTCATTGGATCTCAGCTAGTATGTACGAATACATGGAATGTATGTCTTGTGTGTGTGTGTGTGTGTGTGTGTGTGTGTGTATTTGGTATTTTTAGATTAATGGATCTCTTTAAAATTCATTGCATCTTTGATCAGTAGTTCATATTCCCAATGATAGAATTAACTTATTAGTCATGATCCTTATAATTGCTCTATGATTAACTGATGTCCACTAAATCTATAAAAACCAAAAGATCCATGTTCTATCATTTTTCTAAGTATCTTTATTTGTATACATGTAAAATGACAACTAAAAAGAAGAAAAACTTTAAAATTAATAAATTCATAAGATCTAACAGAGAAATGCTAGTGAGCATTCGGAATCAAAGGATATTATGCTAATTTGGAGGTATTAAAAAATTCTCGATTCTAAAGCAGTAATCTTCAAGATATTAAGCTATGAGTAGAGTTGATTTCTATTTTCAGAATTTTTAAATAATGGATTAGAAATATCTTATGATTGAGGAGGGACCTTCAAAATGGCAAAGGAGTGAGATATGGAGTAAGAAGAAGACTTACTTACTCTTGAGTAAGTAAGAGTAAGACACCTTCCTCCTCACAAATACATCAGAAATACATCTACACATGGAACAGCTCCTACAGAACACCTACTGAATGCTGGCAGAAGACCTCAGACTTCCCAAAAGGCAAGAAAATCCCCACGTACCTGGGTAGGGCAAAAGAAAAAAGGAAAAACAGAGACAAAAGAATAGGGACAGGACCTGCACCACTGTGAGGGAGCAGAGACAGGGGGTGAGCAGGGGGGAAGCTTCAGAGCTGTAGAGGAGAGCACAGCAACGGGGGTGCGGAGGGCAAAGTGAAGAGATTCCCGCACAGAGGATCGGTGCCGACCAGCACTCACCAGCCCGAGAGGCTTGTCTGCTCACCCGCTGGGATGGGTGGGGGCTGGGAGCTGAGGCTCCAGCTTCAGAGGTCAGATCCCAGGGAGAGGACTGGGGTTGGCTGCATGAACACAGCATGAAGGGGGCTAGCGCACCACAGCTAGATGGGAGGGAGTCCGGGAAAAGTCTGGAGCTGCCTAAGAGGCAAACGACCATTGTTTCGGGGTGCGCAAGGAGAGGAGATTCAGAGCACCACGTAAATGAGCTCCAGAGATGGGCGCAAGCTGCGGCTATCAGCATGGACACCAGAGACGGGCAGGAAACGCTAAGCTTGCTGCTGCAGCCACCAAGAATCCTGTGTGCAAGCACAGGTCACTATCCACACCTCCCTTTCCCAGAGCCTGTGCAGCCCACCACTGCCAGGGTCCCGTGATCCAGGGACAACTTCCCCAGGAGAGCACACGGAGTGCCTGAGGTTGTTGCAACGTCATGCCGGCCTTTGCTGCTGCAGGCTCCCCCCACAATCTGTACCTTTCCCTCCCCACGGACTGAGTGAGCCATAGCCCCCTAATCATCTGCTACTTTAACACCCTCCTGTCTGGGCAGGGAACAGACACCCTCAGATGACCTACACGCAGAGGCGGGGACAAATCCAAAGCTGAGCCCCAGGAATTGTGCAAGCAAAGAAGAGAAAGGGAAATCTCTCCCAGCAACCTCAGGAACAGAGGATTAAATCTCCACAATCAACTTGATGTACGCTTCATCTGTGAAATACCTGAATAGACAAAGAATCATCCCAAAATTGAGGCAGTGGACTTTCAGAGCAACTGTACACTTGGGTTTGCTTTCTGCATCTAATTTAGTTCTGGTTTTATGTTTATCTTAGTTTAGTATTTAGAGGTTATTATCATTGGTAGATTTGTTTATTGATTTGGTTGCACTCCTCCTTTTTTTAAGTATATATATATATATATATTTTATTTTTACCTTGTTCTCTTTTTGTGAGTGTGTATCTGTATGCTCCTTTGTGTGATTTTGTCTGTATAGATTTGTTTTTACCATTTATCCTAGGGTTCTGTCTGTCTGGTTTTGTTTGTTTCTTTGTTTTTTAGTATAATTTTTAGCACTTGTAATCATTGGTGGATTTGTTTTTTGGTTTAGTTGCTCTCTTCTTTTTATTTTTAATAACTCTTTTAAATTTAATTATTTTATTTTATTTTATTTTTTTAATTTCTTTCTTTATTTTTCTCCCTTTTCTTCTGAGCTTTGTGGCTTAAAAGGTCTTGGTGCTCCAGCTGGGTGTCAGGCCTGAGCCTTTGAGGTGGGAGAGCCAAATTCAGGACACTTGTCCAACAGAGACCTCCCAGCCCCATGTAATATCAAATGGTGAAAGCTCTCCCAGACATCTCCACCTCAACGTTAAGACCCAGCTCCACTCAATGACCAGCAAGCTGCAGTGCTGGACACCCTATGCCAAACAACTAACAAGACAGGACCACAACACCACCCATTAACAGAGAGGCTGCCTAAAATCATAATGAGTTCACAGACGCCCCAAACCACACCACCAGACACAGTCCTGCCCACCAGAAAGACACAATCCAGCCTCATCCAGGAGAACACAGGCACCAGTCTCCTCCACCAGGAAGCCTACACAACACACTGAACCAACCTTACCCACTGGGGACAGACACCAAAAATAACAGAAACTAGGAACCTGCAGCCTGCGAAAAGGAGACCCCAAACCCAGTAAGTTAAGCAAAATGAGAAGAAAGAGAAATATGCAGCAGATTAAGGAGAAAGGTAAAAACCCACCACACCAAACAAATGAAGAGGAGATGCGCAGTCTACCTGAACAAGAATTCAGAGTAATAATAGTACAGATGATGTAAAATCTTGGAAATAGAATGGTGAAAATAGAAGAAATGTTTAAAAAGGACCTAGACCAAACAAACAATGATGAACAACACAATAAATGAAATTAAAAATTCTCTAGAAGGTATCAATAGCAGAATAACAGAGGCAGAAGAAAGGATAAGTGATCTGGAAGATAAACTAGTGGAAATAGCTACCACAAAGCAAAGAAACAAGAATGAAAAGAATTGTGTACAGGCTCAGAGTCCCCTGGGACAACATTAAATGCACCAACATTCAAATTATAGGGGTCCAGAAGAAGAATAGAAAAAAAAAGGGACTGAGAAAATATTTCAAGAGGTTACAGTTGAAAATTTCCCTAATATGGGAAAGGAAATAGACAATCAAGCCCAGGAAATGCAGAGTCCCATACAGTGTAAATCCAAGGAGAGACATACCAAGACACATATTAATCAAAATATCCAAAAGTAAACACAATGAAAAAAATATTAAAAGCAGCAGGGAAGCAACACATAGCATGCAAGGGAATCCCCAAAAGGTTAACTGCTTATCTCTCAGCAGAAACTCTGTAAGCCAGAAGGGAGTGGCAGGACACATTTAAAGTGATGAAAGGCAGAAACCTACAACCAAGATGACTCTACCCAGCAAGGATATCATTCAGATCTGACAGAGAAATAAAAACATTTACAGACAAGCAAAAGCTAAGAGAATTCAGCACCACCAAACCAGCTTTACAACAAATGCTAAAGGACCCTCTTTAGGCAGGAAACACAAGAGAAGGAAAAGACCTACAATAACAAACCTAAAACAATTACGAAAATGGTAGTAGGAACATACATATCAATAATTACCTTAAATGTAAATGGATTAAATGCTCCCACCAAAAGACATACACTGGCTGAATGGATACAAAAACAAGAATACAAAAACAAGACCCATATATATGCTGTCTACAAGAGACCCACTTCAGACCTAGGGACACATACAGACTGAAAGTGAGGGATTGGAAAAAGATATTCCATGCAAATGGAAATCAAAAGAAAGCTGGAGTAGCAGTTCTCATATCAGACAAAATAGACTTTAAAATAAAGACTATTACAAGAGATAAAGAAGGACACTACGTTATGATCCAGGGATCAATCCAAGAAGATATAACAATTGTAAATATTTATGAACCCAACATAGGAGCACCTAAATACATATGGCAAAATGCTAACCATTATAAAAGGGTAAATCGACAGTAACACAATTATAGTAGGGGACTTTAACACCCCACTTTCACCAATGGACAGATCATCCAAAATGAAAATAAGTAAGGAAACACAAGCTTTAAATGATACATTAAACAAGATGGACTTAATTGATATTTAGAGGACATTCCATCCAAAAACAACAGAATACACTTTCTTCTCAAGTGCTCATGGAACATTCTCCAGGATAGGTCATATCTTGGGCCACAGAAGAAGCCATGGTAAATTTAAGAAACTTGAAATCATATCAAGTATCTTTTCTGACCACAATGCTATGAGACTAGATATCAATTACAGGAAAAAACCTGCAAAAAATAAAAATACATGGAGGCTAAACAAAACACTACTAAATAACAAAGAGATCACTGAAGAAATCAAAGAGGAAATCAAAAAAAACCTAGAAACACGACAATGAAAACATGATGATGCAAAACCTATGGGATGCAGCAAAAGCAGTTCAAAGAGGGAAGTTTATAGCAATATAAACGCACCTCAGGAAACAAGAAACATCTCAAATAAACAACCTAATCTTACACCTAAAGATATTATAGAAAGAAGAACAAAAGAAACTGAAAGGTAGCAGAAGGAAAGAACTCATAAAGATCACATCAGAAATAAATGAAAAAGAAATGAAGGAAACAATAGCTAAGATCAGTAAAATTAACAGCTTGTTCTTTGATAACATTAAAAAAATTGATAAACCATTAGCCAGACTCAGCATGAAACAAAGGGAGAATCAAATCAATAGAATTAGAAATGAAAATGGAGAAGTAACAACTGACTCTGCAGAAATACAAAGGATCATGGAAGGACTACAAGCAACTATATGCCAATAAAATGGACAACCCAGAAGAGATGGACAAATTCTTAGAAAAGTACAACCTTCCAATACTGAACCAGGAAGAAATAGAAAATATAAACAGATGAACCACAAGCACTGAAATTGAGACTGTGATTTATAATCTTTCAACAAACAAAAGCCCAGGACTGGATAGCTTCACAGGCAAATTCTATCAAACATTTAGAGAAGAGCTAACAGCCATCCTTCTCAAACTCTTCCAAATATAACAGAGGGGGGACCACTCCCAAACTCATTCTAGGAGGCCACCATCACCCTGATACCAAAATCAGACAAAGATGTCACAAAGAAAGAAACCTACAGGCCAATATCACTGATGAATATAGATGCAAAAATCCTCAAGAAAATACTAGCAAACACTATCCAACAGCACATTAAAAGGATCATACACCATGATCAAGTGGGGTTTATCCCAGCAATGCAAGGATTCTTCAATATACACAAACCGATCAATGTGATACAGTATATTAACAAATGGAAGGAGAAAAACCATATGATCATCTCAATAGATGCAGAAAAAGCTTTTGAAAAAATTCAACACCCATTTATGATAAAACCCTCCAGAAAGCAGGCATAGAGGGAACCTACCTCAATATAATAAAGGACATATATGACCAAACCCACAGCCAACATCATTTTCAATGGTGAAAAACTGAAACCATTTCCACTAAGATCAGGAACAAGACAGGTTGCCCACTCTCACCACTATTATTCAACATAATTTTGGAAGTTTTAGCCACAGCAATCAGAGAAGAAAAAAAATAAAAGTAATCCAAACCACAAAAGAAGAAATAAAATTTTCACTGTTTGCAGATGACATGATACTATACATAGGGAATCCTAAAGGTGCAACCAGAAAACTACTAGAGCTAATCAATGAATTTGGTGAAGTAGCAGGATACAAAATTAAAGCACAGAAATCTCTTGCATTCCTATACAATAATGATGAAAAATCTGAAAGAGAAATTAAGGAAACACTCCCATTTACCATTCCAACAACAAGAATAATATGCCTAAGAATAAACCTACCTAGGAGACAAAAGACCTGTATGCAGAAAACTATAAGACACTGATGAACGAAATTAAAGATGATACACACAGAGGGACAGATATGCCATGTTCCTTGATTGGAAGAAACTATATTGTGAAAATGACTATACTACCCAAAGCAATATGCAGATTCAATGAAATGCCTATCAAATGACAAATGGCATATTCCCAGAACTAGAACAAAAAAAATTCACAATTTGTATGGAAATAAAAAAGACCCAGAATAGCCAAAACAATCTTGAGAAATAAAAATGGAGCTGGAGGAATCAGTCTCCCTGACTTCAGACTATACTACAAAGCTACAGTAATCAAGACAGTATGGTACTGGCACAAAAACGGAAATATAGATCAATGGAACGGGATAGAAAGCCCAGAGATAAACCCATGCACATATGGTCACCTTATCTTTGATAAAGTAGGCAAGAATATACAATAGGGAAAAGAGAGCCTCTTCAGTAAGTGGTGCCGGGAAAACTGGACAGCTACATGTAAAAAAGTGAAATCAAAACACTCCCTAACACCATACACAAAAATAAACTCAAAATGGACTAAAGACCTAAATATAATGTCAGACACTCTAAAACTCTTAGAGGAAAACATAGGCAGAAAACTCTATGACATAAATCACAGCAAGATCCTTTTTGACCCACCTCCTAGAAAAATGCAAATATAAACAAAAATAAACAAATGGGACCTAATGAAACTTAAAAGCTTTTGCACAGCAAAGGAAACCATACAAAAAAGGAAAAGACAACCCTCAGAATGGGAGAAAATATTTGCAAATGAAGCAACTGACAAAGGGCTAATCTCCAAAATTTACAAGTAACTCATGCAGCTCAATATCAGATAAAAAAGCAACCCAATCCAAAAATGGGCAGAAAACCTAAATAGACATTTTTCCAAAGATGATATACAGATTGCCAACAAACACATGAAAGGATGCTCAACATCACTAATTATTAGAGGAATGCACATCAAAACTACAATGAGTTATCACCTCACACCAATCAGAATGGCCATCATCAGAAAGTCTACAAACAATAAATGCTGGAGAGGATGTGGAGAAAAGGGAACCTTCTTTCACTGTTGGTGGGCATGTAAATTGATACAGCCATTATGGAGAACAGTATGGAGGTTCCTTTAAAAACTAAAAGTACAACTACCATACGACCCAGAAATCCCACTACTGGGCATATACCCTGAGAAAACCATAATTCAAAAAGAGTCACATACCACAATGTTCATTGCAGCTCTATTTACAATAGCCAGGACACGGAAGCCACCTAAGTGTCCATTGACAGATGAATGGATAAAGAAGATGTGGCACATATATACAGTGGAATATTACTCAGCCATAAAAAGAAACAAAATTGAGTAATTTCTAGTGAGGTGGATGGACCTAGAGACTGTTATACCAAGTGAAGTAAGTCAGAATAAAAACAAATACCATATGCTAACACATATATATGGAATCTAAAAAGAAAAAAAGAAAAATGGTTCTGAAGAACCTAGGGGCAGACAGGAATAAAGATGCAGATGTAGAGAATCCACTTGAGGACACGGGGAGGGGGAATGGTAAGCTGGGATGAAGTAAGAGTAGCATGGACATATATACACTACCAAATGTAAAATAGATAGCTAGTGGGAAGCAGCTGCATAGCACAGGTTGATCAGCTTGGTGATTTGTGTCCGCCTAGAGGGAGGGTGGGAGGGAGACACAAGAAAGAGGAGATACGGGGATAGATGTATATGTATTGCTGATTCACTTTGTTATACAGCAGAAACTAACACACCACTGTAAAGCAATTATACTCCAATAAAGATGTTTAGAAAAAGAAACAAACAACATAATGCTAAGTGAAATAAGCCAGACACAAAAGGCCATATATTATATGATTCCAATCATATGGAAGTCCAGAATAAGGACAGAAAGTAGATTAGTGGTTGTCTAGGGATGAGGGTGGAGATTGGAAACACAGGACTGATAGCTAACGGGTAAAGAGTTTCTTTTTAAGGAGATGAAATTATCCTAAAATTGACTGTAAGGATGGTTGCACATATCTATGAATATACTAAAAAAAATGAATTGCACACTTTATGTACATTGTATGATATGTGAATTATACCTCAATAAAGCTGTTAAAAAAGAAAAAATAAGAAATATGATTATTATATTATGTCTAATTCTAAGAAAAACTATCCCATAACTAACACTTAAGGAAGACATATTTTGTCCCAGGATTTGTTCTTTGCATTATACAAATATTACCTTGATAATCCACACACCTCCTCACTATTTCCTAATTTTCAGAAAAGCTAAGGCACAGAGAGATAGTTACTTGCTGTTAGTATAACACATAACAAATGATAGAGTCAGAATCTGACCCTTTGCAATCTTCATCCAAAGGAAAATATGTAGCTTTGCTCCTTTTACTTTCAAAGCAGACATCATTACATACCTTATGATGACTGATTCATGTGTTTGTATGATTACGAATAAACTGTTTTCCTTTTGCATTTTTTCCTCTCCAAATGGATTTTCTTATCAAATGCCTAGCTATGCAACTGATGTATAGACCTTTGAAGATTTCTGCTTCTGTGTCTGATGTGGTATATTTAATGATATAGAACCTTAAACACACTGGTTATGGATGACTATGTTAATATACAAAATGCATAATAAATTTTAATTCCTATTATATATTACAGAAAAATGTCTACACTGAAAAGCATCGAAATATGTTCCTAGTATAATTCTCCCGTGTAGATCACTACAAATAAATAGCTTCTAAATGGTGATTAAAAATTACATAAGTCTACTGTGTTTGGCCTTAAGGATTTCAAAACCAAAATGAAATTATCACTAACATCATCATCACAAAAGTTCAAAAAATAAGAATCACAAAGCCGATTTAGTCTCTGCAGCCTAGCAAACTTGGCCCAATAAAAATGTTTTTTTCCCTCTGCTATAGCAAAGAAAAATTTTAATAACAAGGCCCTGCTGTTTCACCTGATGGCTCAAATACCACATTCCCATTCACTGTCTTCATTAATGTCTATAAGGAGGACATTCATGACCTCATTTCACTTTCAGAGGCTTTGCTTCCTTTGCTCTTGCTGCAGTTTAATTAGGCCACTCTTTCTATAAATACATCAATAATTAATTAATTTTTTAGGTATAGACTTTCAAAGTAAAATTATGGAATAGCAATTTTTGTTTAGGAAAGGGAAGCTATGATTGTATACTGCAAGAAGGGACTTCCTAATTCAAAAGAAACAAGATTGTGTGTGTGTGTGTTTGGGTGTGTGTGTGTGTGTGTGTGTGTGTATGCAGGTAGTACTGAAACTTGAGAACATGTGATATTGAAATTTTATATATGAGTGTTTTTGTTTTGAACTCAAAATCAATTTTACCTTAAAACAATATTGCTTTTCTAAGTTAGCCTAATATAGACCTCATGTATTTTAGAAATATGTAATCTAAGAGATGGATTCTAGGATTCGAGAACCAGGAAGAAGGAAGAAGGGGAAAGTAGAGTCAAGTACAACACTAGTTAGAATACTGTTATGGGTGGAATTTTCCTTTGCGTCAGCATCTTTATTTCTGTGCTCCTTTTCAATCTTCAGGTGTACATCCATTCACGTGCACCGGAGTGGTCCATTAAATGTGGGAAGAGTCCTAGGACTGAATGAAGGGTTAACATGTAAACAACCAATTCCTTCACTTGAAAAGTGGTTAAGGTCACAGAATTTGGAACCAGACTTCTAGTGCCCAAATCCCGGTTCTGCCACTAATGCATTTTATGACCTTAAGCAGTTTATTTAATTACCCTGTGTCTTTGTGTAGTTATCTGTAAAATGGAGATCAGTACTAGTAACTAGCTCATAAAGTTTTTATGAAGATAGATTGAATAATGTATTTCAAGTTCTTAGAACAATGATAGACAAAATATAAACAATATGGAAATTTTAGCTGTTGTTATTGTTGTGTTATTATTACTATTAATTTAAAAATTGTGTATCAGGGCATCAATTTTGTGCAAACACTATACTAGAGGATGGACACACAAGATAAATGAGAACAGTCTCCACATCAAAGAGTTTCAGGCTAGAGAAAATGGGGATTGGCTATTTTAAAGATTATCAGGAGAAAAATCCATGGAAAAAGAGTGAAGAAATGTGTGAATACATTCATCCAAAATTATATCTGTGCTCAAGGTGAACATGACCATCCAGGCATTGAAGAAGCAGGACATTATCAACAATCAAAGGAGCAGGAAATCAGTTTAGATATTGAGAGATGAACAAGAGAAAATGGCATTATTAATGTCTAAGCAAAACATTAGAATCCAAATTCGAGGGGCATGAATCCAAGCACCAGAAGGCTTGAGGTAAATAGCAGGACTCAGAGAACAGAGAAATGAATTCAGCTTTGGGAGAACTAGAAGCCTAAGTGGCAAGACTGATCCAATGCCATCATCGAGCTACTATCTCTAGAACTTCATTACTCCGTATGAATTTCCAGTCCAGTCTGAGAATCTGAGGGCATAGTTTAGAATTGGAAGAACTCAGAGAAAAATCACTACAATTGACATGAGAAAACCCGGCTCCAAAACTTATCAGCTATACAATCTTCAGCGCCATAGATTGCTCATTTATGAAATACTTTCTATTCTGTAATATATGAAATATTTTCTATTCTGTAAACAAAGGCAGAAAGAACAAGTGGAAAATTTTGAATAAGTTTGAAAGTGTTTTTTTTTTTTTTTTTTTTTTTTGCAGTACGCGGGCCTCTCACTGTTGTGGCCTCTCCCGTTGCGGAGCACAGGCTCCAGGCGCACAGACTCAGCAGCCATGGCTCGTGGGCCCAGCCGCTCCGCGGCATGTGGGATCTTCTCGGACCGGGGCACGAACCCGTGTCCCCGGCATCGGCAGGTGGACTCTCAACCACTGCACTACCAGGAAAGCCCTTGAAAGTGTTTTATAAGCCATATATGTATTAATTATCTTAACTATTATATCATGATGCACACGAAACTAAACATTGAAAAATTGCAAAAGAGGAAACATTAGAACATGCACAGAGCCAAGGTACTGCTGTAGGTCCTCATTGTACAGCTTCAAAACTGCACTAGGTCCAAGGCATTCTCAACACCTTTATTCCTCTAAAATGCTTGGAGTGGAGCAGGACATAATCAATGTGCATTGAATACATAAAATGGGGACTGTCTAAGTTAAACCACATTGATCTGGAAAAGATTTTTAACACCTTCCTCCTTTTAAAGCCATCTGTGTTTTCCAAAATGGTAGAATTTCAAGAAATGTGGCAAATTTTACATGAAAAAAGAAAGGAAAAGTGAAAACATAAAATGAGATAATTATGCTTGGGAACTTAGATGAGATTTGGCACTTTCCTGTTTGAGAGTTCATTTCTTACAAATTTAAGCACAAATGTTCTTTAAGAACTCTCTGTTTTATTCTGCTTTGCATTTAATTTCACGGCTATTCTTATGCTATTGACAGAGAGATTGGGGATGAGGTTGGCTGATCAAGAGGAGCTTTGTGCGTATGGACTAAAGTTGCATTAGATATTAGAAAGTGAGTGATTATTTGTAGTAAGAGACATATTGAAAATATTAGATATGAAATAATGACAGAATTAATCTATGTCATGGCAGTTCAGATCTAAAAATTTGGCTCATTTCATAATAGACATAGTTCACCAGACTGATCAGAATTTTCTCCCTAGATAAATTTAAGCAATGAAATATCTTCTTTCTCCAGAAATGTTATTTCCTGGAATGTACTTCTATACTCTTAAACACTTTAAAGGTATAGACATCCAGTATGCTTACATATGTAATGAATCAGTTGTAATTCAGGAACATGTCAAATGCTTACACTTTTAAAACACCTTAATTAGATTTCAAACATTTCTGCCTATCTTCTTTTAAGTACAGTATGCTCAATTGTTAAATGGTGCATTCCAGAATTCCCACAACTGGATGGATTCCAGAATTTTGGACTGAATTTATCAGTAAAATATGTATAAATGCGAGATTTCTGATTTATTTATATTGTTTGATTTGGACACTGGGGGGTCAAAAAAACCTACCAACTACTTACCAATTTAATTTTATAAATGTATTTATTTATTTATTTTTGGCTGCATTGGGTCTTTTTGCTGCATGTAGGCTTTCTCTAGTTGCAGCAAGTAGGGGCTACTCTTCATTGCGGTGCCCGGGCTTCTCATTGTGGTGGCTTATCTTGTTGCAGAGCAGGGGGTCTAGGTCCGCAGGCTTCAGTATTTGTGTCACATGGGCTTCAGTAGCTACGGCTCGTGGGCTCTAGAGTGCAGGCTCAGTAGTTGCGGCGCATGCTTAGTTGCTCCACAGCATGTGGGATCTTCCCAGACCAGGGCTCAAGCCAGTGTCCCCTGCATTGGCAGGTGGATTCTTAACCACTGCACCACCAGGGAAGTCCCACCAATTTAATTTTAAAAACATAAATATTTTTTCAACAAAATAAGTTTAAAGCCCATATAATACAAAAATTATGAGAATCATTGTTTTTGTGTAATATAATGTATTTTGCTCTATAAAAAAAACTCACTTATGCAAAAACTCATCATATCTTACTGTTTTAATAGTATCACAAACAACATCTGGGAATTCTTACTCTTCCACTGAAATGAATTAAAAAATTAAAGAATGTGATTCTAGTTATTTCTAGCTCTACCTATTAACAAATAATCTAGTATAAACCTCATTAGTAACATAAAATATCTCTTTGTTTCACTAAAGTTATGAAACATATATTATTTTATTGTATCTAGAGAGAAGAGTTACTTCTGAACATTTGTGTGGCACTTTTATTGTTAAAGTGATTTATAATTGCTTACTTTAATTATTCTAGTGCTATTAACTATGTTCTATGCTGTCACAAACAAAAAAACTGAGATTTATCTGAAAAATTACATGTACTTTTCCAACATTTTCTTTATTAGCATCTGTAAAACAAGTCATGATATGATTTATTATTAGGTCATTAGAAAGAATTTAAAATGTGAAGTTGATAATTTTACTCTAGCTATTTACAATATGGATATTGTAACACTAATAACCTAAAATATAAAGTAACTTGAGACATTAACATGGAAATATATACAAGTATTTGTCTTATGTGTAAAAGTAAGCCAGATATAACTTTTATGATATGATAAACAGTTCATGTTTAGACTGGATATATACCGTCTCCTCTCATTAGTAATTTGGGTCAACTTCTTGACACATCAAAGAATTTCAAGAGATGTATAATTAGTGGAAAAAAGACAGTTAATTCAAAGGAGAGGTAATCCAGACCCAGAGTAATTTTGAATAAGTTTCTTAGTCTAAGGCACCTTTAAGTGCCCTCTAGCAAAAGAGGAGGCCACCATAAATGTGGTTAGCCTGGTCAAAATGAAAGAGAAAAGATAGATAACAAAGGACAAGTGTCATTGGAAACAGCGCAGACAATTCACAGGAGAGGAAAATTTAGTGGAGAGAAGGTTGAAATGTTCAAATGAGAGATAAGTAGTATTTGAACTAATGCTATTTTTATAGATTGGAGAGCATTTTACTTTCTTAGAGCTGCCATAACAAATTGTGACCAACTTGGCAGCTTATAAAAACAGAAATTTGTTCTCTCACAGTTCTGAAGGCCACAAGTCCAAAATCAAGGCGTCAGCAGGGCCACACTTCCTCTGAAAGCTCTGGGAGAGAATCCTTTCCTTCCTTTCTCAGCTCCTTGTGGCTCTAGCCAGGCTTCTTTGGGTTATAGTAGCATAATTCCAATCTCTGCCTCAGTCTTCACTTTGCCTTCTTCCTTGTGTCCTCTGTGTGTCCTTTTCTGTCTCTTATAAGGACACTCTCTCTGGACTTAGGACTGACCCTAATCCAGTGTGCTTTCATCTCTATCCTTACCTTAATTACAACTGTAAAGACCCTATTTCTAAATAAAGTCATATTCTGAGCTTCCTGTAGATATGAATTGAGGGAGAGAGTTGTGACACTATTCAACCTACTATAGAAAATAAAGAAAGCATTTTTTAAAACTTGTGAAAAAGACTGGTTAAAAAAGTAGAAGTGTGGAGCACAGAATAGTCACAAATATAACTTGTCTTAGTGACGTCAATATACAGAATGCCATTTTTTATGAGGTCCTGAAACATATGTGCCATTAACTATCAGTGGAAATAAGAAAGTTATTAGAGAAGAATGAGGAATAATATCAATAAAGTTATTCTTAGTTAAACATGGTGGGATTGAACACAAGCGCTGTTTCCTGTACCTCATGACCCCAATAAAATGACAGTAAATATATACAAATATATATAAATGAAAAAAATAGAAAATAAGAGAGTATCAATATAATATATGCAATGAATTATACCAATGAGAAGCAAGCCAATTCAGGGTACAAAATCACAGAAAATCTGGGATGGGAGAACTAGAAACTACAGATCATAGGGTAAATTGTAGGATTAAAAACAGGTAATAGAAAAATAGACAAATCAAGAAACAGAAATACAAGCACATTATTTAGAAGTCAGAAGTGACATAGAAGAAACAACGAAAGTATTCAAGGAGGGTGAATCAAGGATAAGGAAGGTATAAACAGAGGACTGCCATTTTTCAGTATGGTTTATTTATTTTTTAACTAGAATTATGAATAATATTGATAGGGATGTTTAAAATGTCATTAAAAACAAATACAAAATAGCAATATCTGCATTCATTGAACAGTAACTTGGAGATAGGCACAATGTTAAGTGCTTTATTTGTTCTAATTTATTTGACACAACAAACCTCAGCAATAGGTGATGCTATTATCATTTAGATTTTATAGATGAGGAAACAGAATAATTTGCACAGATCACATAGCTCTTAAGTGAAAAAGGTGAGATTCAAACCTAAGGGCTTTTTGCTTCCAAATGCTTTTAATTGCTGGGCAGTACAATACTGTGGAGCTGAAACCTTTGTCTGAGGTCATTGTTGCAGTGATTCTGATTGGGTTATGTGTCAAAATGACCAGCATTCTGTTTCCACTAAGTTAAAAGGGGAGGAGACTACTTTGAAATGTCCAATAGGATATTCTCAGTTAACAGGAAATAAAAATAGAGGATTTTAAAGTCCTCTGCTGTGTTATGAAAACCACAATCACGTCACTTAAATATTGAAGATTTTTGAATTCTAGAAGCAAGGCCCTTGTTCTTATTAATCTTCCATATAAGTTAGAAGTTCTACCTGCTCTGAGAACCTTCTGACTCTAACTTAAATGCTTGATCCAAAATGGGACTTGGGTAGCTCAATGAACTCTCCTCTTCATTTTGGCAGAGGGCTGAAATTTTAGGATCATGCCAGACATCCTCCTACTCCCTTCTAAAACTCCCGATCGATCTAATTAGTTTCAAACAGGAGGAAGGACCTAGGTATCCCTTAGCTTTAAATATTTAAATATACTCTTGGGTTTCCCAGCAATTTACATACCAAACTTCACCACAGACTTGTAATAAATCTCTAAACTGTGTGAGATTCCAGCCCCTCCCTCCCCGTCCCCTTCCTGTGAGATTAGTGGCTCCTGTGGGGGAGGGACACTTGTAAGTTCTAAAATGTACAAGAGTGCTATGCTTTCTAAAGTGTAAATTGCAAGGAAATTCAAGAGTGCCATTAAACATTTAAATGTGGTAAGCATCGTGCCCCTTTATCCTCTGAGGCAGCAGTTACAACGGAAGAAAAGAGAAAGGGGAGCAACACTTGGGTCTCCAAATCCTTTACCCAAGTGTGAAACCAATATTGGAGGTATCCTGAATTCAGTAACAGAAATACAAGCATATCCTTAATAACTTGCTCTTTTGGTTGCCATGTTAAGAATGTAATCAAATATTTAACACATAACTGACATACACCTAGTTATTAAATGGTTGAAGCCCATCTATCCTTTACACAGTACAGTTATTAAAAATGTACTTAATGTCTGTTGCCTGATAATTCATTTCAGGCATGTTATTATAAGTAAGTGTAATAACCAAAACTTAAAGCAAACTTATAAATTATCTTGCCTTAAACAATACATCTATAGAATGAAAATAGAGAGGACCATGGAAAGTGACTTGCCCAAAGCCACAGAGGCAGTGAGCACCAGTTGCATTAAATAAATGAAGTTCATGAAGGAAGATCTTTCTAATTTATTTTGACTTCTGGAGTATACATTCTCTGCACAAGGTTTTCACAGCCATCTAAGAGAATGATGAAAAGGCTATGGCCAAAAATGCTATTTCCTGACCCAAACATATTCATATAAAGACTGAAATACGGGTGTTATTGTCCCAGTGCCCATTTTGTGTTGTGAAGTAGGGCTCCAGGATTTTCTCTAGAAGTCATAGTTCTACTTGCCAATTTTATCCCCTAAGACTCCCAGGTGCAAATATAAACACACATAGAAAATAAGCAATTTCAGCTGAAATGTTACTTGCATTGAAGTCAATATTGTTGCGTTTGGCTCCTCTATCTCCATTTCTCCTTCACCTACTTCAAATGAGAAAAGGTGATGAATTGTACGACTCCAAATGTTGAAATCCTAACAACACAATTTCTCAAGTTTGGAGAACAGGATATAATGACTTTATTTTCAAATAATCATACTTTTAATCAATAATCCACTTTTCTGTGTTTTATGCAGGATTACCAAGGTATAGGGTAGAATTTACTGGTCGTTTGGAGTTTCAAATCCAGCAGAACTAGAAGTAAAGGGAAACGGAAAAACAGATGTAATTCTGAAGTTTCTTGTTGCCAAAAGAAATATGAAACCACTAACATGTTCTCTCTTTTTCTTTTCTTCCTTTGTGTCTTGGATTGCACCAGACTCTCCTCATGGCAGCCTTGGGGTCTTCCAGAATCTTTGTTACTTTCATGTAAAAAATGTGTTTTCCCATTAAACTCTCTGCTCTTTTTGTTCCCACATTGTCCCATCCTGTGTCTTAATCTCTAAACTGTTATTACTTCTATTAAGAGTTTCCAATATCACAGTTTTCCTCCCTTGTTTTCTCTTTTTAGTTTAGTTAGTTATGCAACTTAATTTTTTTACACTGTTAGTTATATTATTTTTAAAAAATTTCTTCTATCTTGTTTATGACTTTTGGGAGCTACTTGAAAATATATTTTTAAATATATATTTTAGCCTTCCAGCTTCATGCACTTGTCTACAGACTACCCCATTATGTTTTTTCCTTGTTCATCTTCCTTTCCATTTTTGTTTTTCCAGATGTTTAAGAGAATGTTTGAGAACATGGAATCTGGAGTTGACTAACATGATTCAATACATCTCTTACCACTCAACAATTCTGCAATTAACTTAACTATCCTAAACCATATTTTATTCATCTTTTAAATTGAGATAATAATACTTGACCATGCAGTTACAAAGATTAAGCATAATAATCTTTGAAAGAGTTGATCATAATATTTGGCTTGTAGTACACACTTAATACATAAGTATTATTACTACATTAAGCTATAAGGTAGAGGAAAAAGGAGTATTTTTTAATATCTAAAAGAAAAAGATGAAATTTGGGAAATTTTAACATTTAACTGGAGATGAAAAAGTCTTATAGCATGAATCTAAGTATAATTTTAGAAACATCTTGAGGGTTTACTCGGAGTGTAATTTGCAAAAGGTAGCATAGTGCTAAATGAGAACTTGAGTTGTAGATCCAAGATGTTTTTGCTCAAGACACTATTCCCATCATTAATCTGTTATATGGATGTAGTCATATCACTTACCTTTTTGATCCTCAATGTTATAATCTGTTAAATGAAGGAAATAACAATTATAGGGTTGTTGTAAGGTTTGCAAAACTGCTGTGACATTGTCTGATCTATAATATCATATTATATAGTATTATTGACTTGGGAGTGAGTTTGAAAAGTTTTCACTTGTATTAAGAAAAACCTGCATATCAAAATGAATTCCACCGAGTCAAAATGACACATTTTTTTCCCATATGCATTGATGTTGGTACTCCGCACATTCTCTGTAGGGGCAACTGAAATGAATAAGTTATACTTGAACATGGAAGAGAAATTTAATGTCTTTAATAAACCATGTTATGCAATAAGTGCTTCAGATTGGATATAATCTAAATGTACACGTGTGGACAGTCAAAAAGTTAGATTGAATGACCTCTAGTGGTTCTTTCCTATGGGTTTCTAATTTACTTTCATGAGAAATTTCCACAGAACTGCCCTACAGGCTGCTGAGCTTTCTGGATTTGATAAGCGGCTCCCTGGGTCTATAAAGCCATAGACAAAGTCCTAGATTACACATTTAAAAACTACTCAACTCCTAAAAGATGACATCTTATAATCACAAAACAGTATTTCAATCTATGGATACTAAGTTGAACCATGGATTTTTAGTTTGTTTTGTTCTTTTTAAAATCAAAACTAGGCCTTCTCATTCACACTGATAATGACTTCACACATGCTTTTTCATATGCCAATATTTTACTGCCGTAAGAAAATATAAATATTTCTGAAATGTGTGATTTAATATTTAGTGTTCTATAAAGTCATTCTAAGTCAATTCTACCGATTTTGTATTAAATTTGTAACTAAAATGATAAAAATTGACTTTATAGTGACAAATACTAAATATCAATCTTCTCTCTTTTTTACTTATTGTGAATTCAAAGATGGCATTAAGGTTTTAAAGTTTTACTTTTGAACAGAAATAAGGTGAGCAATACTACTACACTATTCTACTCTTACACAATATTTTAATATTATTGTTAAAAATAATAATTGTATGCCAGACACTCTTCTAAAATCATCACATATTTTAACTAATTAACCCCTCAAAATGTTTTAATAGCCTAATGTGGCAAGTTACTATTATCCCCATTTTCACAAGTGAGGAAACCAAGACATAAGAATGTAAGTAAAAGTCCCAGGATCACACAGATAAAAAGTGATAGAGCTGGGATACAAATCCAGTCAGTCTGGTTCCAGAATCCAGGCTATTAATGATATAAATGCACAAAGAACATAATCCTGAAAATTTAAAAACTTGTTCTTTTAATATAAATTTAAGAAAGGAACTTTTAATTTAAATATAAATCTTATATAGTTAGATGTCTTTAAAATGAAAAAACCTTAACCGAAAACTGAAACAATGGGCTTCCTCAGAACTGAAAAAGTAATATAATAAAAGATCTCTGGGTCTGTCAAATCCCACAGTAGTTTAATTAGCAGATATCATTGTCATTTATCTAGCATTAAAATCTCTATGTGTGCTGAAGAAGCTTGTTAGTGAGTCAGACCAACCAAGATCAGGAAGAAAATGGCTCAACTTATGTGTGTGTCAGGTGGGAACTGGGGGGATGAGAGGGAGAAGAGTGCTAAAGAACCTGAAAGAAAAATACTGGATCAAATCAGGCGGCTCTGCAGTTATTATTTAAAATATATATATTTTTGTATGAAAATTGAATTTCTTTCTCATACTAGTGACAGATTTATTGTAATACTAACCATAAATAACACTTTACTGGGAAAAGTAGTACTGGTACCTGACATAAAATATTTAAAGTGCTAAAAAATACTAGTGTTTGCTCAGGCAAAATAGACAAAACTACATTTGAAAATTTATAGGTATGAGTATATCAGATATTATCTCTTATTAAAATTGTCTTATACTAATTTAAACATCTAAGTGATAAGATATTTACCTTATTTATGTGCCTGTGTACTTCAACCCACAAGATAATAATTTAATTAATTTAATGTTTTTAGCCTCATAAAAATCAGCAATTTTCCTTATTGATTATCATTTAAAATTAACTCCAATTTCAATATATCTTTCTCCTCTAAGTATTAACTACATATTGGTAGCAAACAAGTCAGTATATCTACCATTAATGCAGCAAAGGCAGTTACTCCTCTTGGTTAGAGAAATCCTCTCACCTAGAAAATTATTACTGATATTTCAACCTATGGATGATTTAAAATCTCATTAGGTCACAGACTCATTTTGCAGCAAATGCTAGTTTGGATTTATGAACGAGAAGACATTTTTTAAAAATAGCTGAGCTATACATTTTTGGGTACAAACTCTATACCAACTGACTTCTGAAGCTCAAGAAAGCCATGCCCATCTTCTACTTTTTACATTTTACTTAGGATTTGTGAAGTATTTCCTAAAATTTTCAAACATTTCTACCTTGACTATCTATCTACCTATCATCTATCTCTGCATATATATATATATATATATATATATATATATATATATATATATATATATATATATATATACACACACACACACACATATATATATATATAT
>NW_006770589.1:1446156-1539343 GCF_000442215.2 Lipotes vexillifer | reverse complement strand
ATATATACATATATATGTATATATCTATATACACATACACACACACACTTGTATATAATTATATCTAGAGCTATAAAGATAAACAAATGTGAGCGTTATTCATTCTACCATAATTTATTCAACATTGATTCAACATTTATTCTCATTGCCCCTAATTTTTTCTCACCATTAATGATTATTAATAAAAATTTCCTGTAAAGAAAACTAATATTTTTACATGTCAGAAATCTTATATAAATGAATGATGATTGATAATAGAAAAGAGGCTCAGAGATAATTTCTAGATCTGGTTAATTCCCAGTACACCTTCCTGATGACCATACTTTCTCCTCTCTCCTTATTCCATGGGAGGCAGGAGAGTCCCTTGTTTTATTTCATCACAGCTTTTAAATTCGTTCACCATTGTGTGAATATGACGTCTGCAGATTAAAAGCACATTCTGATACAATAGATAACTCCATAGAGGATGAAAAGAGGTTATCATTCATTGGTTTTGTTTTTTATCCTGAGAAAATATAGAAAATATTTGCCATTTAAAAGAGCAAAAAGAACTATGACTTGTGTTTTACAAATAAACATTGAGTTTCACATATCATCATGTTCTATTTTGCATGGCTATATTTTCTACCCTCTGAGACATTAGGATTTTACACTGCATTTTTTAGGGGGAAGAGGGTTGGCACCTCTTTCCTCTAAAGGAGGTACTTAGTCTTTAAAGCTCACCATGCCATAAGATTGGATAGCTAATATGTAGGCTATAGGTGGGTTATAAGGGGAGACCTGGGCACATCTTCTACTCTAAGCATACTTATACTTGAAATTAAATATTTTCTTGACTTCCTTTGTCTCTGTAGTAGCTGGTGCACATGGAGATAAAACTTTTCTTTCATTCCTTTCCCCCAGCCCATAAACTGATACCTGCTCACATAAGTCAAGTCAAATAGGTAAAGATAGGTTTTCTTTATAAAAATTTTTACTTATATAAAATTATTCATACAAAATTGTTGATGGTTACATTTACATCTCTAATGCAGTTTCTAGCATAAAATGGGCATAATAATATTTTTCAGTAAATAAATAATTCCTAGAGGAAAACCTGACAATATCATCTATACTAACATATCTTCCAATTAGCAGACCACAGTACTAAAAATTTCGATAAGTAGAGCACCTTCCTTAAGTTAAGGTTTATTTTGTTTGTTTATTCTAAGAATATATCTATCAAAGCACAAAGGTATTATGGAAATAGTGTAATTCATAAATGAAATTCATTTTGACAAAGAAACAAAAATATTGATTCACAGGAAACTAAACAAGAACAAGAACAAAAAGCCTCTCAAGCTTAGGTGAACTAGCATAGTTAGGATACCAAAGGGCTTAAATTCAGCTGGCAGACACCAGGACAGATCTTCTGTTTCTGACTAAATTTTAATAGATTCCATCCATTCTGTCTGGTTCTAGAGTCTGTATGACTGACAGTTGCCGTGGCCTTATTAGCTGTTAAATGCTTGAAATATTACCCCCTGAAGAGCTGAATTGATAGCAAAGGCAATTAGACACTTAGGACTAGATATATGAAAGAGCAGGGTGAATGGTTCGGGGAAAAACGGCATTCAGAAACATTGAGGGTCTACCCTGGTTGTCCAGTGGCTAAGACTCCATGCTCCCAATGCAGGGGGCCCAGGTTCGATCCCTGGTCAGGGGACTAGATCCCACATGCCACAGCTAAGTGTTCTCATGCTACAACTAATGATCCCGCATGCCACACAGAAGATCCCAAGTGCCACAACTAAGATCCAGTGCAGCCAAAACAAAAGGAACACTGAGACAAGTTTACTTCTACTATATAACCTTATATTATATATTAACCTTAGCCTAAAGCTATGATAAAACTATAATTTTTCAATCTTGAGCTTAATCCTACAAATAGTTTTTCCACAGGAAGACAAAATTGTTTTTTAAAAGCAGAAATTAGGCAATATCTTTTGCTAGAGATTTGAATTTTTACAAAGTAACCATTTCATTATTGCACTACACTCAGTATCATTCACAGTGGGCTATATGTGGTTCTTATACTAGCTGTGAGCATAAGGTGCCTAGAACTCTCCTAAAGACTGAGTTTCTCAAAATGTGTTTAACAAAATCACCTCCATCAGAATGTCTTGGTTTAGTAGTTGAAAATGCAAATTCTGCTGTCTTTCCTCAGGAGTATTGAATCAGAATCATTGAGGGTAGATTGAAGAAATCTGTATTTTAATAATTCCCCAGATACTTCTATATACTTTGAAATCTTGCCCTAAGAAAGGTCAGAAGATACTTCCTGGTTCCTGAGATGTGCCAGGCCAAGTACTCAATATAAGGTAAAATGATACAATAGGTGTTTTGGTACTATTTAAAGTACACTTATACAGGGAACTCTACTCAATACTCTGTAATGGCCTATATGGGAAAATAATCTAAAAAAGAGTGGATATATGTATAACTGATTCATTTTACTGTACACCCAAAACTAACACAACATTGTAAATCAACTATACTCCAATAAAATTTTTTTAAAAGTGCAGTTATATATCTAGGAATTGCCTGAATCTAGCATACGTTGAATGGTAGCAAAATGTATACTTTCAGAGTGTGAATCCTCAAATACCTGCAGAGTTTGATCAGATGATTCTATTTAATGCCAATGTAGAAACAATTTAAAATCAAATTTCCTATCTTTTTAACGTACAAAATTTGATGTAGGTTGGGATTAAAATTTTTTTGTTTCTTTTTTTCTGTTTTACTTAAGAATTACCTTAATTTATGGCTATTACTCTCAGTTGCAAAACTAAACATGTGTAGAATCGCTGGGCTGTGTCTCTTTTCCAGTTGAATCCATTTGAATCCATGAAGTTATGTGGTTTCTACCTCAAATAATCAATCAGTACAGGTCTTCTCAAAATTGGCCCAGTCTGGGCTTCCCTAGTGGCACAGTGGTTAAGAATCTGCCTCCCAATACAGGGGACACGGGTTCGAGCCCTGGTCCAGGAAGATCCCACATGCCGCAGAGCAACTAAGCCTGTACGCCACAACTACTGAGCCCGCATACTACAGCTACTGAAGCCCACACACCTAGAGCCCGTGCTCTGCAACAAGAGAAGCCACCGCAATGAGAAGCCCATGCACCACAGTGAAGAGCAGCCCCTGCTCACCTCAGCTAGAGAAAGCCCGCACGCAGCAATGAAGACCCAACGCAGCCAAAATAAAATAAATAAATAAATAAACAAATAAACAAATAAGTAAATAAATAAAATTGGCCCAGTCATGTTCAGAAAGTTTGTGAAGCACTCAATAAATCTACTTTAATTTAAAAAATTGTAACCAGAGCCCCTCATTGGATGTGTCTCATTTAAATTGGTTATATTTTAAAATAAAAGTGTTATATAGCCCAATGAACATTGTAATGGCATATAAGCCAAAATCTAGAGTATACTGAAAAGAAAAATGTTTATTCTCTGCTATTTCCAATTATACAAATTAAATTTTCTTGTCTTCAATTTCATATACTTTCCTAATAATGATAGAGTAACTAATTTGTACCATACTCAGTCCTATTTTTGATAGCACCACATTCTGAGTGAAAAAAAAAAGCACTTCTGTAAATCCACTGAACTGAAAAATTGAAATTATGGCTCTGTTTCACAGTAGAGGCACTCTCTCCTACTACAGATAAGCCTACAAAAATAATGTTTGCTTTTTAAAAATTTCAGTGAAATGTACTTGAAAATATATTTAATGAATGTATGTTATAGACAAAATTAAATATGAAGATAAGTTTAAAACTTTCCCTCCTGCCTTCTGTATATGTTACTGAATTCTTTCAATAACACTCATAAAGAACATATAATAACATGCCAGCTCATATAGACTACCCTAAACTACAAGTTGTAGAGCTCTCATATTTTAACCCCACTTGCAATAAGGAGAGCTGACACGTGGTGCAAATCCCACACTAAAAACACGTGTCAAAATCACCAATAAGCCCAATATATTGAAAAAGTGTCTATGACACATGTTAGTTTTTACAATTCTAAGTACATAAAGAAAAACAAGAGAGGGTTTTCTTGGCTATTGTAAATGCACAGAACAAGAAAGCTTTAGAGCGTCATGGGTTTAAAATGTTTAAGAAACAGGATTTCATAGGGTCAAGGTGATTAAGGGCATGGCTCCAAGTCCACCTCATTAACCATAAACATTGGCAGCTCTTGAAGTGTGAAGTTGGAAGATGACTTGGGTTGGCTTCACTTTCTAAATCATCCTTCATTAGAGCTTAGGAAGTCCAGACTTTATAAAACATTTTTTCCTGATATCCAGAAAGCAAAGCTGACTCTCTAGAGCATCTGTCTACTCTCTTACATGAGGAATAGTCCTCTCTCTTTTTCCATTGTCTTAAGTCAGCATGCTTTATTTTGCTTTTAATATATTTCTCCTTCTAGATTTTAGGGATAGAAATTAAACTTCGGTCTTCTCATTTTTTTTTTCTTTTTCACATATATATTTTTTCTGATCCATTGAAGTTGGCAATGTAAATGTAATCTAAACAATACAAGCCGTGCCCTCTGCTAGTCACTTGAGTTAACCAACTTTACATCAGTAACCTAAAAAATATATATAACATAAAATATTCTCTTCCTATCTCTTATTATTACAGAGGCCACTTTTTCAGGGAATGAGGTACAATTGTAAAGACATCTTCAAGAAGAGTAGAGGAGAAACTGCTTAAATGCTATAATTGTCTGCTCAGAACCACTAGATATTTTAATAATGATACAAATGAAGCCAGTCCTGCAGGTAATTTCCAGGGGTGGCAGACCTCTCCCAACACTTGTTTTTTTCCATTATAAAAATGTCAGATTACCTATCAGACCCTCAAAGAAATATTCCCATATCACCGGGGGTAGTCCTACCTTGTAATCCTCTATTATCAATCATCGATGCTTCATTTTTATGTTGTGTTTTAGTCAAAAGGTGGACAGAACAACATTTATGTACCTCTATGCGATAAAATACTTAGTGCCTTTTATAAAAGGTATTTCACTGCAACTACAAAAAATGTATATCCTTTCTTTAAATGCATTCATGATGACTCTTTTTGCCTCTCACTGTTGTGACTTCTCCCGCTGTGGAGCACAGGCTCCGGACCTGTAGGCTCAGCGGCCATGGCTCATGGGCCCAGCCGCTCCGCAGCATGTGGGATCTTCCCGGACCGGGGCACGAACCCGTGTCCCCTGCATCGGCAGACGGACTCTCAACCACTGCACCACCAGGGAAGCCCCATGATGACTGTTTTCTTATGGAGCTTTAAAATACACAAAGCCTTGAACTAATGCAAGTGCTTCAGAATAATAATTGGAAGTGGCTTATAAAGTTTGTACTAGTTCATGCAGCCATTCATTCATCAATACTGAGCTCCTATCTATGCCAAGCACTATGCAAGCTTTGAAGATTTAAAGAAAAATAAACCCTGCCTCTTTTCTTAAGAAGCGTGTAGTTTAAGAAGAGAGGGACACAGAAATAATTATAGTCACTGTAGTAATTGTTATAATGCAGACATTGGAAAGTTTTATGGAAGTTCAGAAGACAAGGCAGCCCTTTTTGCCTGAGGAAGTAAAGTCTTGGGTAGGTTCTTAGAGAATGAAGAGAGGTCCTACTGCTAGAGAACAATGGTGGTGGGTGTGGGAAATGGGGAAGACAGCAGGAGGCACAGCAGTAGAAAGGTGTAGAGAAAGGAGATAGGACTTCTGAAGGTATGTTTGAATATGTTTAACATGGTTGGGTTGTGAAGAGGAAGCTTAGAGAGGTGACATTGGTAAGGAAAAGTGGGATGGAGCATTCTTGTGAATGACTCGGCAGGGACTACTAATGTATCTGATCACGGCCAGAAGAAGAGCTGTGAAAGGGGCAAGAAGCCATTCTGTTGCCGTCATTTTGGGACCAGGCATCCATTCCTAAGCCTCACACTTAAGAAAACCTACTTTTGGAGGCTGAGTTTCATGGAATCTTGACCCATGTATGAAAATGTGATGAGAAAAGTAGAAGTCGAAATACTTCTTTTTGAAGCTATGAGGAGGTTTTGGTTTAGTTTTGTTGAAGGAGGAGACTTGTCCACACTCTTACAATAAATTATTTCTTTGTGGTAAAATCAATCAGGCCATTATTTCTGCAAATGAGAAGGAAAAATCACAAACTAAAATGTAGTTGTTTGAGGGACTTCCCTGGTGGTCCAGTGGTAGAGAATCCACCTTCCAATGCAGGGTACGTGGGTTCAGTCCCTGGTTGGGGAACTAAGATCCCACATGCTGCGGGGCAACTAAGCCCATGCGCCACAACTACTGAGCTCGCAGGCCTCAACTAGAGAGCCTGCATGCCACAAACTACAGAGCCCACGCACTCTGGAACCTGCGCCACAACTAGAGAAGAGAAAACCTGCATGCCACAACTAGAGAGAAGCCCACGTGCTGCAATGAAGACCCAACGCGGCCAAATAAATAAATAAATATTAAAATGCAGTTGTTTGAGACTGTATAGATCAAAGGTGCATTATACTAAAAAATACGAGGTGTGGTCTATGTGGAAGAGAGAGATTTTTCTCTGAGATATTTGTTTATAAATATGGATTAAGGTTCACCTGTTGTTTTTTTAAAGAAGTTTGAAGTGTAAATCAAATTCATGTCAGACTCCTAGCTCTGGGATTGTCAGAAAGCTAAACTCCAGTCTTCTTGATGAGCTCCCTCCCCACAACACTGTGTTTTATTTCTGGGGTCCTCCTCACTGTTAATTTCCAGGGTCACATCTGGAGTGGGAGGGAGGAGTCCATCTGCGTATCAGAGGAGGTACAGATAGGATAGTGTCCCTAGTCTTTGGTCATTGGTTTTCATAAGTTTTTAGAGATGCCACCTATCCTTGTCCATAGATCTTCTTCACGGTGGTGACTGCCTTATGCTTTTGGGTCGCCTCAGGGACCAGAAGTCTTTACTCAATAGTTCCTTCTGTATAACCATATCATAAAACCATTTTCTCCCAGGGCCTTGTTACCTCACTGAAGAGGTGAGTGTTACATTCTATGATGAACCCATTTTGTCTAGCTGCACCGTAAAACCATTTCCCTCTAGGGTCTTGCAAACTCCTTTGTGATTGGAGTTGATTGGAGCCTAGCTTGGCCTTTTTTTGGTCCCTGAGATCTCTCTGTCTTGTATACTCCCCAGCTTGGGGAAACTTCCTTTCATGTGGAGTTGGGGAGCTCCACTCACAACCCGATTTCTCTAGCAAACACTAGCTTTAAATAATCTTCTTTTGTGTTTTCTTTCTACAGTGATTTATCTACAGTGAAATATCTACAGTGATTTACTACTTAGATCATTAATTTTGGAAATTGGCAACCCATCATACCCTGTCTTTTGGGCAAGGAAGTAGTTAGTGTGCCTGCTCTCTGTTTGAATGGGAAAAGAGATAGAGAGAAATCTGCTGGTGGGGGGGGCAGTACATGAATTAAAAATCTCAAAATATTATTTTGACAACTCAACCCCCCTCTAAAATCCATGCTTTCTTAAAACAAAAATGAATATTTTTTGCTCCTATCCCAACCCTTAAACTGAAGGTGGAATCTATATTACTGAACTAAATGGGTTACTTAGGAAAACATATCCTACATGCACAGCATCACCTGGGTTGGAAAGTTGAGACCATTTACAGAGTAAATTATTCAACTTGTTCACCTGGGATGGCAGTGGTGGGATAATAATACTGCCATATTGAGTGTTCACTCTGTGCTATGTGCTCTTCTGAGTCTTTTATACTTATGATATCATTTAATTATCATAGTCATTGTATGAAAAAGGTAAAATTATCATCATTTTTTACACCAGATCAAGAAACTGAGGAAGAGACAGGTTACATTATTTTTCAAGGTCCATCACTGAGAAGTATTGGAATCACTGATTGTGACAATTAATCTGTCTCTGGAGCCCATGCTCTTGACTACTATGCTATGCTAATATATCATATTCCACACCTCTCAGGGCAACAAGAGATAGGATGATAACAGAATAGGTGGTTTTTCCTCCTTGATAAGTCTCCCTGATAAGTCCTCACTTGATAAGTGAGTCTTGATAAGATACAGAGTCATCTTTCATTTTAACTTTGCTGGATGAGGATTCAATTTTGGTAGCAACTGTGGGTTTAATCCCCATCTATTGCTGACAGAAAGCATAACCTCCATTCTTACTAGGTGTCTGGCTGGTCATGTGCTTCTGCTTCAGGGTATCAACAGGACATACCATGGTCTTTAGTTTCTGTGGGTCAAAGTTTTCCACTGAGATGCCCATCATCTCTCTGTGCTTAATCCTTCAAGTTCCAACTGCTTTGAATTGAATTCTTCTCATGAGTGGAGCAAGGCAGTGCTTCACAGGGTCCAGAAATACTACATAGCTATTTCCTTCAGAATATCCCTGCCTCCCTGCCTGCCACACTGCCAAGAGGCTAGACTAGGGTCTCCTCTTCTGCAAAACCACAAGCATCTTTCTCATTGTTTCTCTATAACCTAAGGAGATTTTGTTTTTTTCTTCTATATAGAGGAAAGCCTTACTCTTCACCTATACCTACTGAGTTTCTCCAAATATTGTTTCCACACATCCTTTTCTCTTGATATTTCTTTTAGGAACACTTCACTTAACTCATCAGTGGGTTTAAGATTTAAAATTATAATAAGCTATTATCTCACAAACATAATATGCAGAAAGGAAACTCAGGGCTGCCTATCTTGTTCAATAGGAGGAAGGTAAAACAAAACAAAACAGAGAAAATCATAAAGAAAAAATTAGCCGTACTGGTTTTAGTGGAGCATGTGTAAGTATATCTTTGTGCTATTTGATCATTTATTGATGAGAAAAATAAAGCTGATGTTCAGAATTTTGTAAGAATTAGGACACAAGCAATGCCACTTCAACACCAAGATATCAAAGCATCTCACTACGTTGGAGAAGATATTTACACATTTCCATGTTGAAATTAGAATTTTTCTATCACCCATCCAGTGGCAAATGCACAGAGCAACAGCATCAAGTTGTGTCTATACCTAGAAAAGTAGGCATTATTATTATGAAGAGCTTGTGTTTTGGGGCAACAAAGAGAAGACCAAGCCAGACTTATTCCTGAATCCATGAGACACTTCATTCTGAATACTCTCAAATGTAAGGGGGTAGAATGAGGGGAAGTAGACCCAGGACAATGGTAAAATTTTTGACTATTAGATGGAGGATTATAGCCATTTCAATTTAGGCCATAAGACACAAGTAACTTTGATTAGACTGCAATTCCTGTGATATACAGTTTACGCTATTGGACAGAGGAATTCAAACTATTTTAGAAAAAAAAGCATCCAATGTAGAAGTATTTGTGTTTCAGGGACAACAGAAAAGATCTATGAAATGGTGAAAACCTAGACTATGATATAATTTAGATAAAGTTGCAAGATGTTAACTATTGCATGAGGAGCATCAGAAAAAGAAAGGAATTAGAAGTAATTGCCATGGAACTGAATATATATTGATGCCATTAAGTAATAGGGGAAATATAAGAAGAAGATGAGAAGGAACAAGTTTTCCAGAGAAGAAAGTGAATTCCATGTAGGACCTGTGTATTTGTTTTCTGTCTAATATCCTACTAAAGATAGAAATTGGCAATTAGGAATTCAATCATTAGTAAGCTTGGTAGAGAGATCAGTGATAGGAAATTAGGTGATAAGAATGATAAAGTCATTGGTGAACAAATGGGTTACTAAGCTACCCAGTAAAGGATATCATCAAGAAAAAACACATAAAATATAAAAAAGGAGAGGATCCAAGATTAAACTGTAGAGGATAAGAAAATTCAAAAAACAGATTTAGGAAAGAAGCCTGAGAAGGACTGATCAGAGAGATTGGAGATGGGAGAAGGCTAGGAAGAAAATTGGAAACCTGATGCCACAAGAAGCATGCATTTTAAGAGGTAGGAGGGCTCCATATTATGTTACAGAAAGGTTAAATAAGATCAGGAATAAGAAAGTGTCCATTGGATTTAGGTGGTGATCAAGTCAATGAGTGATTTTACTAGAGTTATGTAATATCAGTTAGATTTCAAACAGGTGTTGAGGAAGTAAAGTTCAGACTATAGACCATACTTTTAAGAAGACTGTATAAAAAGGAATGATTTGGGTATCCATCAGATATACTAGGAGGATTTTGAAAAAATGAAGAAATGGTATTATTTTTGGAAATAGACACTGGAATTTACCTAATTCAGATGGAACACAGAAAGAATAAATCTTAAAGTAGAAATTTATTCCATGGATTTATCTGATTATCAGAAGAGTTAAATCTAACCTTTCACTTTTCAGAGGATCTGAAAACATCTTGCAATAAAATATATTAACCCTATAATAACCAACATACTTCCTTGTCTCTATGGCTCTCTTCCATTTCTCTGAGTGTATTTAGACTCAATTTCATTCATGGTAGGAGAATTTCTCCTACCCCAGGGAGAAGCTTATCCCAGGGACAATGTTAAAATGCCCAATTTAAGAGTTTAAGTGACCCAGTGTAAGTAACTCTGTTGGTATTTTTTCCTACATTAAGTTTGGGTCTATAAAGTGCATTTCAAAATTGTTATTGTAACCACATCTTTACCCACTACTTCTAACAACTTAGTCTCTTTCTTGAGTACCTTGAGGGTCCAGGCACTCATTGTAACTTCTTGTTAGATCTCCCCAAATTTCACTTTTGTTTGAATTATTACCATCATGCTTTCCAGATTACTATCTTTGCCTGCAACAGGAATACCTAAATCCCTGAGTCTTTTCAAAGGGCTAGCATCATCTCTCAGTTCTAACCTTTTTAATCTAAGCTTCTCTAGTGGTCCTGAATGTGGAATATGACTTGTTAAGCCTCTTCTTTGCTTCTTTTCTCTCCCTTCTTATTCTACAGGAGTTTTCAGACTGATAGTTTTAGTGATGGATTGGTAGGGTGATGTGTCATCATATTTCTAGATAGGGAGAAGGGGTCAATTTCCCAGTTATATGACTGTCACATAAGTAAAGATTAGCTACTTTCCAGATCATCCTGAGTTATTTTCTCCACCATTATCTAAACATTTCAAAGAAAGAGTAAAAGACTAAGCTTGAAAAAAAAATATAGAGGGTCAAGAAAAGTTGCACTTCTCTTGAATGTAGAAATGGGAAAAATGTAAAATTAAGGATGATTATAAGCAAAGAAAATAATAGAGGGCTTTATGAACAATTCAGGGCAGAGACTCTGGAAGTGGTAGAACTAATAACATCAGCTGTGTTACAGCTGACTCACTCACTTATATAAACACTACGTCATTTGGTATGTCATATTTGGAAAAATAATCACTTATTGTTGCTAGAACTTTGTAAAATATAAAGGAAAGAATATTTGCCTTCATTTTGTAGCCTTTGAATAAAGGGTTTTATTAAATGCTCACTTTATCATTAATACACTGGAAAACATTCCTGATTACTTCAAGTGTTTTAGTTGCCAACATGTACATTTAATATGGGTTTGTTTAAATCAGTGTCCATGTGCACTGTTAGCAGAAAACATTTCCACTAGTTCAGTCGAGAATAATTGAGTCCATTTATAATCAGCAGTCTACTGGCAAGCGACTTGTACAGCATGCTGGGAGAACTCAGTTTGATGTGGGCCTTCTCCCAATGTCTGTAGTTACTGGCAATGCTTCCCTGTGGTTATATCTCTGGCCTTCATATCCTATGGAGAGGTTACTCTCTCTTGGCTCTGCATGGGCAGGATGAACTTTGAAAATAGATAATCTGACTGTCCTTTGGTAGACAGTCATCATATCTTTTCATGATTTGGTCATTTTAATCATCAGGATCTTCTCTAGGATCTTTTCTCTCTTCATGAATGATTAAAAGTATAATCTCTGAAAACTGTGTGCTAAACTTAGATCACTTTAATAATCATCAGTAATGATTATGTAAAGCTATTGCTGTATCTTAAAACACGAAATATTCTCTTCTATAAGAGGCTGAAAACTAGTTCAAAAGTTCATTAAGAACAAATAAGATAAAGTAACAATTTGATACTTTAATATTTTAATCAATACAAGCTCTTAAATGCAATAATTAGGCCCAATACAAAATTTTAGAGCTCGCCCTACATGATTTAATAAAAAAATATATTAATGTCTAATGAGTAACAGATTTTCCATTGTCTTACTAAAAGACAAAGGTGGTAGTCCACAACTAAGTAAGTAGATCATGTTTTTACAGAATGCCTATGACTCACACTGGAAAGACTGTTTTGAAAGGATTACCTAATAAAAATGGAGAACAAATGAGTGGGTAGTAATGTATATCGATACCCAACACAACTCAGTTACCCTGTCTGGAAGTCAAAGTCTATTACACTCTAGTGAAACAGATGGATTTTCTATTTTCCAATTATAGTCCAGATTTTTGCTGAGGTCAATAAACATAAATGTTATGGGCCTTTCATAATATTCTTTTCCAGAAAAATATATGTACTTTAAGTGCCACAAAGTACATTCCATTATATAAAAACAGTAGCAAAAATAAAAAATTTATGAGAATGAGAAGTGACAGTCAAACTGAAGAAATAATGCTATGCATGGTATTACAGCTTTCTGTGTTTAATTATTCCTTGGGCATCCTAATTAATTCAGTAGTTCCCTCTGATAAATTATGTACACTTTCTAAAAACGTTTTCTTTGGTATTAAAAAAATATATTGATTTCATATCATTATTTTTAAGATTGAGCTTAGACTTTATTTTATTCATTTGTTTATATTTTGCTTTGCAAGTTAATACTGTAAACAGAATACAGTTCAATTTCTCACAAACTTTTTATAACCCTAAAATTAATTTTTAGTTTTTAATTTTTTTTAATATTGCTAACTGTTACTAACCTCTACTGATCTTGGAAGAAGAGTTCAAAGAACATTTTTGAGAATAAGTTGCCATCCCATCACTCTCAAATACTTTAGTGTACATTTCCTACAAACAAGGCCATTATCCTTTATAACCACAACACACCACTGAAACCATGAGATTAACATGCATACATTTATAACATTTAAGCCTGAGATCCCATTCAAGTGTCTTTAATTGTTTGAATAATGGCTTGCATGGTAAAGAATCCAGTTTACAATTACATGTTGCATTTAATTGTCATGCCTCTTGATTTTCCTTCAGTCTGGAATATTTCCTTAGTCTTTACTTGACTTTCATGACTTTGACATCTTTAAGATCATAAGCTAATTACTTTTACAATGTGTACCAATTTGAAATAGATTTGATTAGATTAAGGTTATGGATTTGGGGCAGTACTATCATAGAAGTAATGTTGTGGTTTTCTCAGTGCATCTTATAAAGTGGCACACAATTTCAATCTCTCCCATTATTAATCATGTTTACTTTGACTATTTGATTAAGACAATGTCAGCCAAGCCTTTCTACTGTTCAGTTTTTCTATTCCCCTTTGAAATTAATACGAGGAGGTATTTTACGAGGAGGTAGTTTGAAACAATAAATATCCCATTCCTCATCAGACTTTCAATACACCCACTCATTGTTTTATATTTGTATTGACTTACCATTTGCTATTTTATTGGATAGATTAAATCCATTATTATTACTCTTTTTTGATCATCAAATTATTCCATATTTGGACAGCAAGAATCTGTTCAAGCAGATTTCTGGGAGTTTTCCCATCAGTTTTTTTTTTTTTTTTCCTGTACGCGGGCCTCTCACCGTTGTGGCCTCTCCCGCCGCAGAGCACAGGCTCCTCGAGTGCGCAGGCTCAGCGGCCATGGATCACGGGCCCAGCCGCTCCACGGCATGTGGGATCTTCCCGGACCGGGGCACGAACCTGCGTCCCCTGCATCGGCAGGCGGACTCTCAACCACTGCGCCACCAGGGAGGCCCTTCCCATCAGTTTTGAGTCTTTTTTGACACTACAAATATTCCAGGCTTATCTTGTACTTTCTTTGCTAAATTCTGATTGAAAATCTAGGATGCTTCTCACTACACCATTCTATTTGCAAATGATTTATAAAAGTAATAAAAACATTTTCCCATTAAGAAGCCAAACCTCCAAAGCACATTAGCACCTTCGATATAATTCATTTTCATTCCTAACACTAACTCTGTGTCAGTGCCTTAAATGCAAATCTGAATGAGGCACCATTCCTGTGTACATGGAATTAACAGTGGAAACAAATAAAAGACAACAACAACAGAAAAACAACAAAAAGAAAGGGTCAGGTCAAGTTTTAAGTGCCAAGTGACTTATGAAAACGGCTTCAGAACAGTGGATAAAAAATTAGAAAAATAAATGTATGTTTAATTATGAAAATTTTTTTACTCTGATACCAGAATAAGTATTTGAAGATTGTAGACGGGATTATTTTCACATTGGAAAGCATAGATAATTCAGAGTAACTGATTCACATCCTATTGTCACCAAAAAGCTTTACTAGTAAGAAAGGACAAATCTGAAGAAGATATAATGATGGTAAAATATTTTTGCAAATATCTCAATTTACACTAAAATTATTAGACCGAAGTGGCCACTAAGCCTTTTATTTAACTTAGACTTGCTGTGTCAGAACATGCTCCTCAAGAACTGGCAAACAATCTGAACTAAATCCAATATGCTAATCTCTGAGAGGAACAGGTTTACCGAGGGATGAGTAAATCCATGAGAACTGAAGTCTGAGGGAGCCTGCAAACATGAAGCCTGAGACCAGCGTGATGCAGCATCAGCAGCCAGGCGTGCCGTGAACAGAAGTAACCATTATGTACTTGTCAGACTTTATGAGACAGTTTAGATATAAACAGCATGAGAGGCGGCCAAATCCAGCCTTCCCATTCCTCTCTTCTCTCTGTAGCTGTGGCTAAAACCTGCACCAATGACCACTGGGATTTGTAACACCCTTTTGCCAGTAACAGAGGCCAGAGAGTCATTAAATTGGATATAAACAAGGCAGGAATTAAGAATGGGGAATGGGCGGTCCAGACCTCCTACGAAACCATCTGGACAAAACCCAGATTTCCCAGATGTAATCTCAGGCTTTAGAGTTCACATCAGCAGCTCTGCCCTAAAATAAATGGAGGGAAACCCATTTTGTGTAAGGGTGGGGAAAAAATAAAAAAATCTCCCCCCTGAGCTAATAGGATATATATATGTACATTTGAACTTTCTCACGCTCACTGTAACTGTACATACATTTATGCATTTATCTTTCCCTCTCATTTTATTCATATATCTGTGTAATTACCCATAATGTAACTGACTCATTAATTTTATTAATCAATGTATCTTTATTAAATAATTAAATGAATTTTAAACTTATATGAGAAAACTAAAGAAATTTACCTAAAAATGATGCTAGTTCTCACGCAGTTTAAAATTACTCTTCAAATCAAGTCCTCTTGCATTTAATGGGAACAGAATTCCTTCAGGGCATGTCTCCTCTGAGATCTCAACTCTCTGGTCTCTGTCCAGCCTAAGGAGAGTCGCTCAGATAAAAGTGACCTAAAACAGATTACAAATCCAGCCACAGAGAAGACCATTAATATAGTATACTATTATAGTAATAAACAAAAGTCTCAGATGGTTAATGAAGCTGTGGCTTCAGAGACCCTCATTTGCATGGACCACTTCCACAGCAATGAGAGAGGCCCTAGCAATTTCATATTAATTATTGTATATTACATATCTTGAATGAGCCCACACACACACACAAATTGTATAAGTTTAAAGCCCCACAAAGAATATAGGTGTAAAAAAATTATCCTATTTTCTCCTAGCTAAAACAATTTCTAGCCAGGGTATATAGTTGTTCATTCATTCACTTGCTCATCCAAATTATGTCTCTTGAACATTGGCCTCGTATGAAGCACTAGGCTTTGTGAAAAAAATCGAAAAAAAGTTTTAAAGATATGGCTCTCAAAGAGTTTATATTCTAGTAAGAGAGAGAGGCAGAAACAAAAACATAAAGAATAGGAAGCTAAATTTATTACACACCATGTTCTCTGTACCCAGCATACATGGGTTTGCAGAAAAGTAGAGAGTTCAGTATGAAAGGCAGGATATCGTTGGAACACACTGAACTTCTCCGTGTGATTTGACTATATTTATATTGTTGTTAAGGTATCTTTTGGGGATAGTGTTTTCTAAATTTACTAGAGGTCTTTAGGAATGTAGCATAATGGGCGTAAAGACAGGAAACATTTGGTAAAGTAACATCACTTAAATAAGAAAAAAGTTATTATTCATACTTCAATGCTATATTATGTCTTGAAAGCATAATGACCCTTCTTAATCAGACTGTGGGAAGTCATAAAATGCCACCCAAATTTAGCTGTTACTTCTAAGTTAAGAAGGGCTTGTTTTTTGTCTTCATTAGGTATCTAGATTTTTCTCTGGCATTCTGAAATCTCAGTTCACTCTAGTATCTACATTTTTCTTGCTAATTTCTATTGAGTTTTTAAAATGAAATTGAAAATAGAGCAACATAATATTAGGCTTTTTAACATTTCATGCAGTTTAATTTCACTAATATTTTATTAGCTTCATGAATGTGTAAGATCAGAATTTCTTTCAAACACCATGTGAATTGTAAATATCTTCCAAAATAAGTTATGTGACTATGTATACAGTATTAGGTCCTCTGCTGGCATTAAGAGAAATTTAAACTAAAAGCAAATCCACTAAAATTTGACAATTCTTCACATAAACCTGATTTTTTTAAAAAAATTGCTTACCATTCCCTCAGTTATTCACAGAAAATATGGCATTTGTGAACCTTAGCTATATGAAGAGTAAGTTGTCTCTTTCATAATATTCTCATAGTAAAGTTATAATCTTGGCTAATTATTTAAGAATCATAAATTCAGTGCCTAAAATGTATTGTGTAATAGGTTAGACTCTCCTCAGAATAAAATTGAAAATTCGTGGAAATACCCACAAAAATACAAAAATTATAGCACAGCAAAGAAAGTGCCATAATATAAGTAAGACAAAATGTGATTGTAACACCTTGAGGATGGAACTAATTGCTCTGCCATAGGCTGTGAGGCGATTTTTCCAAGAGGAAGTGACAATTTCTATCTTTTAAGAAAAGTAGTTGGAGCTTTCAGATAAAGAAGGAGATAGGTTTTTCAGGCAGGGAAACAGATCACAAAACGACATGAAGCCATGGCAAAGCCTCCAGTACTCTGGGAGTGAGAGATTCTGTAACGGGATTGAGAAATGTTTCAAACAGATGCTAAAGAGGTTGGTAGGGTAAAATTCAGTCAGACTGTGGAGGGCAGGACATCCTGTGGACAAAAAAAAACAAGGGACGTTTGAATCTGTGAGATGACATAATCAGATTTATTTTGTAGATCGGCTTTGGTAACCACCAACACGCTTTGGGGAATGTGGATAATGAAATATAGGTGGAGAAATTGGAGAAAGGAGTGATCAGATGAAAGGCATTTGAAATAGGCTTTATAAGAGAGGATATGGGTCTTGACCTAAAGGCAGTGGAAATAAGGACTGAGGGGAGAGACCAGGATTTAAAGACATCGCTGAGACAGATCCTCTAGTATTTGATGACAAATTGACATAAGACAAGAGAATAGTAGAAGGAATCATTTATATTATACCTATTGCTTGAAAGATTTAGGATTCTCTTAACTGAGATACAGAGTGCCATAAGAGTACTAGGTAGAAAGAAAATCACAAATTTAAACATATTGAGTTTGAGGTTCCTTGAAATGTGCCAAGTGAAATAGAAATTTATCTTCAAGCTGATAAACTGATATTATGGCCTCTAGTCCCTACCCATACTCCCTGAAATCCATCTTCTATATTGCTGTCAAAATGACTTTATGAAAATTCAACTCTGACCATGTTATTCTTCTTCATTAAATCGTTCATTGGCTCCATATTACATAGAGAAAAAAAGTCTCAGGTTATCTCAGGACTCCACAATCTGGACCCACCTGCTTCTCTAGGCTCTCTCTTGTTGCACTCTTTAAACACACACACACACACACACAAACCAAAAAACAAAACATTTGCTTCAGGTACATTGATTTACTGCTCTTTCACATTCCCCTTTCTTTTTTTAATCCCTGGCTGTTCATTCAGCCTGGGACACCCTAATAAGCAAACAATTTTTCTAAGACTCAAAACAAGAGTTGTCTCTGTCATGTCTTTGATAAAGCGAGAATTGACCATCCCTCTGTACGTTGTGTGTGTCCATCTGAGCACTGTCTATACCTATAACCCTTTAGTACACTTATTTAACAATACATCTTCCACTAAAACATCAGAAACTATAAATTACATGATTTTTATACCTCCAGTGTATTGCACAGTGATTGGGTTTGTTAGGAAGGAGAGAAAAAAGATTAATAGAATGAAGGCAAGATATTTAAATGTACATACCTTCAAAAATAATTCTACTTCTGAGAATTTATTATACAGATGTTACATGTGTGCACAGGCACATGTAGTAATTGTGTTAGTGTTAGTGGTACCAATCAATCAGAAACAACCTAGATGACCATCAACAGAAGACTGGTTAAATGAATTTTGATACAGCCAAATAATGAAATGCTTTTCAGATGTTAACAGAATTTGGTGCATTTACATGCATTGATATAAAAAAAATTCAAAGACAATGTACAAAATCATAGTGAAAATCAATGCATATAGTATATACCTATTTCAATTAAAGTTCAGTGTATCCGATTCTTAGGAGTGCCTTAACACATTATCACAAACTTGGTGGCTTAAAACAACAGAAATTTACTGTCTCCCAATTCTAGGAGTGAGAAGTTTGAAATTAAGGTGTCAGCAGGGTCACATCCCCTCCAACGACTCTAGGGATTGTTTTCATGTCTCCTTTATCCTCCGGTGGTTTCAGTCTTCCTTGGCTTATGGTGACATCACTCCCATCTGCCTCTATCTTCACATCTTTTGCTTTGTGTATCTCTCCTAAAGATACTTATCACTGCATTAGGTCTCAACCAGATAATCTAGGACTATCTCCTCAACCTAAAATCTTTAATTTAATTACGTCTGCCAAGTCCTTTTTCCCCGAATAAGTTAACACTCACAGGTTCTGGGATTTAGATGTGGAGATATCTTTTGGTGGGCCCCCAGTTGACCCACTGCAGGCAGTTTCTTGTATTTGTTTAAATATGGATATTCTCTGAAAGGATATGCAAGAAATTACTGAAGTTTTGGCATTTTGTTTTTCTGCCTCTCCCCCACCACTGAAAGAGGAAACTGGTGATCTTGGCATGGGGAAGAGAATGTTTTTTGTATACATTAATTTATTGTCTGAACTTATTTTTTTACTATGATTGAGTTTCCATTTTCAATTAAATAAAATGTAATCTAAATCTTAAAATGCTCACAAAAATCACTTGACTTGAAACTAATCATTTAATAAAATAACATGAAAATTTGCTTTCAAAAACCCCTTGCTTTGGCCTGAATGTTTGTCTCCCTCCATAATTCATATATTGAAGCCCTAATGCCCAACGTGATGGTTTTAGGAGGTGAAGCCTTTGGGAAGTGATTAGGTCATGAGGCTATATCCCTCATAAACGGGCCCTTATAAAAGAGACCCCACATTGCTCCCTAGCCCCTTCTGCCACATGAGGATGTGGCATGAAGTCTGTAACCCAGAAGAGGGCACTCATCTGATCATGCTGGCACCCTAATCTTTGACTTCCAGTTTCCACTACTGTGAAAAATACCTTTCTGTTATATACATATAAGCCACCCCGTCTGTGATATTTTGTTAGAGCAGCCCAAAGGGACTACAGGACCCCTTATATGAAGAGACTAAGTAAAATAGAGACTGAGTGGCCAAGGAGCTTTGTGAAAGCTATCTCACCCTAAGACATGGATAAGTTAAATATACTGAGTTTTACATGATAATGGACCTTTATCACTCGAAAAGAATCCAGAGGTCCATATTATTTTAATCAATTTCTTTCTTAGCTCCTTCAATATTGGAACACTAAAATTCATCCATGCTCTATCAAACATATCTGTATTAAAATATTTCTGTATTACAAAGGAGAGTGGTCATTTTCCTACCCCTAGTCCACTATAGACAGTATCACTGTTTTGGCCCCTTAGTATTAGGACATCCACCACTGCAGATTTACTGACTGTGGAAATCCAGGAGTTACTGTTGAGCTGCAGAAAGTACTTCTAGTATCATCTGGGACAGTAAAAGTGACTTGCAGAATGACTAATTTGGTGGAAATGACTAGTTCTTGAGCGCACATGACATTTGGGAAAACCCAGAAATAATCAATGTGGTTTTCTTAGAGATAGGAGGTCTTCTAAGAGTAATGAGCTAACAAGTTTTAATGATTAATTATATTGTAATATGGTTACACTTTCCTAAGAATGACCTGAAACTATTTTATTTCTGCATATTGGTGTACTTTTCATATATACAATTAGTGAAAAGAAAATAACTATAATTATTATATATATTCTCTCTATATATATACCTGTTTTCTCAGAGAAATAAAAGGTTCTCCATTATCAACTATCCACTATTATATATATATTACCAACAGTATGCGTGCGTGTGTGTGTGTGTATATATATATATAAAATCTAAAGCAGTTTTTTAAAGCAGTTTCAGATTCACAGCAAAACTGAGAAGGTACAGAAACTATTCATATATCCCTGCCCCCATACATGCATAGCCTCCTCCATTATCAACACCAGAGTGGTACATTTGTTACAATTAATGAATCTACAATTGAAACATCATTATCACCCAAAGTCCATAGTTTATGTTAGGATTCACTCTTGTACATTCTATGGGTTTTGACAAATGTATAATGATATGTAACCACCATTACAGTATTATACAGAATAGTTTCACTGTCCTAAAAATTCTCTGTGTTCTGCCTATTCATCCCTCCTTCTTCCCCAACCCCTAGCAACCATGGATCTTTTTACTATCTCCATAGTTTGCCTTTTCCAGAATGTCATATAGTTGGAATCACACAGTATGTAGCCTTTTCAGAGTGGCATATGTCACTTAGTAATATGCATTTAAGATTCCTCCAGGTCCTTTCACGGCTTGATAGTTCATTTCTTATTAGCACTGAATAATTTTTCATTGTCTGGATGTAACACAGTTTATTTATCCATTTACCTACTGAAGGACATCTTGGTTGCTTCCAAGTTTTAGCAATTATGAGTAAAGTTGCTATAAACATCTATGTGCAGGCTTTTGTACTGATAGAAGTTTTCAACTCCTTTAGGTAAATAACGAGGATTGCAATTACTAGATCATATGGTAAGAATATGCTTAGTTTTGTAAGAAACTGCCAAAATGTCTTCCAAAGTTGTTGTAACCAGTTTGCATCCCCTCCAGCAATGAAATGAGAGTTTCTCTTGCTCTACACCCTCACCAGTGTTTGGTGTTGTCAGTGTTCCAGATTTTGGCCATTCTAATAATGGTGTATTAGTATCTCATTATTGTTTTAATTTGCATTTCCATAACAACAGATGATGTGGAGCAACTTGCCACGTACTTATTTTTTCTTTTTTAAAAATTAATTAATGAATTAATTTTTGGCTGCATTGGGTCTTTGTTGCTGTGTGTGGGCTTTCTCTAGTCGTGGTGAGCAGGGGTTACTCTTCATTGCGGTGCGCGGTCTTCTCATTGCTGTGGCTTCTCTTGTTGTGGAGCATGGGCTCTAGGTGCACGGGCTTCAGTAGTTGTGGCACGCAGGCTCAGTAGTTGTGGCTCGCGGATTCTAGAGTGCAGGCTCAGTAGTTGTGGCACACGGGCTTAGTTGCTCTGTGGTATGTGGAATCTTCCTGGACCAGGGCTCAAACCCGTGTCCCCTGTGTTGGCAGGTGGATTCTTAACCACTGTGCCACCAGGGAAGTCACATCACGTGCTTATTTTCCATCCATGCATCTTTTCTCATGAGGTACCTTTAAGATCTTGGCTTACTATTTATTTATTTATTTTTGGCCATGCTGCCAACTGTATGTGGGACCTTAGTTCCCAGACCAGGGGTCAAACCTGCACCCCCTGCATTGGAAGCATGGAGTCTTGACCACTGGGCAGCCAGGGGAGTTCTTTGGCTTAGTTTTTTTTTTTTTTTTTGCTGTACGCAGGCTTCTCACTGTTGAGGCCCCTCCCGTTGTGGAGCACAGGCTCTGGACGTGCAGGCTCAGCGGCCATGGCTCACGGGCCCAGCCACTCCACGGCATGTGGGATCTTCCCAAATGGGGGCACGAACCCGTGTCCCCTGCTTCAGCAGGCGGATTCTCAACCACTGCGCCAGCAGGGAAGCCCTGACTTACTTTTTAATCAGGTTTTTTGTTTTCTTATTGTTGATTTGTAAGAGTTCTTTGTGTATTTTGTATAGTAGTCCTTTATCAGATATTTCTTTTGCAAATATTTTACCTAAGTTTGTGGCTTGTCTTTTCATTCCCTTGAGATTATCCTTGACATAGAAGTTTTTAATTTTAATGAAGTCCAGCTTATCAATTATTTCATTGATGAATCATGCCTTTGGTGCTGCATCTAAAAATCCATTTCGAGTTAATGTTTGGGAAGAATATAATGTCTATGTCTGGATTCCCTTTTTTTTTGACTGTGAATATTCAGTTGTGCCAGCACTATTTTTGAAAAAAACGATCTTTGTTTCCTTGTATTGCCTTTGCTCCTTTGTCAAAGATTAGTTGACAATATTTGTATTGATCTGTATCTCAGTTCTCTACTCCATCCCAATGATCTGTCTGTTCTTTCTCAAATACCACATTCTGTTGATTTCTATAGCTTTATAATAAGTCATGAAATCTGGTAGTGCCAGTACTCTGACTTTGCCTTCTCCTTTCAATATTGTGCTGGCTATTCTGAGCCTTCTGCCTCTCCATATAAACTTTAGCATCAGGTTGTGATATCCATAAAATAACTTGTAGCTTGCTGGTATTTTGATTGAGATTACAATGAATCTGTAGATCAAGTTGGGAAGAATTGATATCTTGATAATATTGAGTCTTCCTATCCAGAACATGGAATATATATTTATTTCGTTCTTCTCTGATGTATTTAATCAGAGTTTTGTAGTTTCCCTCATATAGATATTATACATATTTTGTTAGGTTTATACCTATGTATTTTATTTTTTAGAATGCTAAAATAAATGATACTGTGTTTTTCATTTCAAAGTCCACTTGTTCATTGCTGGTAGATAGGTTTATGGGAAAGTAATCAACTTTTGCATATTAACCTTATATTATATAACCTTGTTGTATTCCAGGAGTTCCAGGAATTTTTTGTTTTTTGTTTGTTTTCCAATTTTTTCATATATTCTACATTGACAATAGTTTCCTTTCTCTGAAATCTGCTTTCTGAAATTAATATAGCTAATCCCCCTTTCTTTTGACTAGAGTTAAAATGGCATATTTCTCCATCTATTTACTCTTAATTTTTATGTGTACTTATACTTAAAGTAAGAGTCTTGTAGACAACATATAGTGGAGTCTTGATTTTTTATTGACTCTGATTTGATCGTCTCTTTTAATTGGTATTTTTAAGTCTTTGATGTTTAAAGTAATTATAGATATAGTTGTATTGACATCTGCCATATTTGTTACTGTTCTCTGTTCGTTGTCTTTGTTCTTTGTTTCTACTTTTGTCTTCCACTCTTTTTCTGTCATTTTTGGTTTTAATTGAGCACTTTTTTAAACATCTTTATTGGAGTATAATTGCTTTACAATGGTGTGTTAGTTTCTGCTTTATAACAAAGTGAATCAGCTATACATACACATATATCCCCATATCTCCTCCCTCTTGCATCTCCCTCCCATCCTCCCTATCCCACCCCTCTAGGTGGTCACAAAGCACCGAGCTGATCTCTCTGTGCTATGAAGCTGCTTCCCACTAGCTATCTGTTTTACATTTGGTAGTGTATATATGTTCATGCCACTCTCTCACTTCGTCCCAGCTTATGCTTCCCCCTCCCTGGGTACTCAGGTCCATTCTCTACATCTGCATCTCTATTCCTTTCCTGCACCTAGGTTCTTCAGAACCTTTTTTTTTTAGATTCCATATATATGAGTTAGCATATGGTATTTGTTTCTTTTTTCTGATTTACTTCACTCTGTATGACATATTCTAGGTCCATCCACCTCACTACAAATAACCAATTTCATTTCCTTTTATGGCTGAGTAATATTCCATTGTATATATGTGCCACGTCTTCTTTATTCATTCATCTGTTGATAGACACTTAGGTGGCTTCCATGTCCTGGTTATTGTAAATAGAGCTGCAATGAACTGTGTGGTACATGACTCTATTATAATTATGGTTTTCTCAGGGTGTATGCCCATTAATGGGATTGCTGGGTCATATGGTAGTTCTATTTTTAGTTTTCTTAGGAATCTCCATACTGTCCTCCATAGTGGCTGTATCAATTTACCTTCCCACCAACAGTGCAAGAGGGTTCCCTTTTCTCCACACATCTCCAGCATTTATTGTTTGTAGATTTTTGATGATGGCCATTCCGACTAGTGATACCTCATTGTAGTTTTGATTTGCATTTCTCTAATAATTAGTGATATTGAGTATCCTTTCATGTGTTTGTTGGCAATCTGTATATCTTCTTTGAAGAAAATTCTATTTAGGTTTTCTGCCAATTTTTGGATTGGATTGTTTGTTTTTTTGATATTGAGCTGCTTCTATATATTGGACATTAATCCTTTGTCAGTTGCTTCTTTTGCAAATATTTTCTCACATTCTGAGGGTTGTCTTCTCATCTTGTTTATAGTTTCCTTTGCTGTGCAAAAGTCTTTAAGTTTCATAAGCTCCCATTTGTTTATTTTTGTTTTCATTTCCATTTCTCTAGAGCATGGGTCAAAAAGGAACTTGCTGTGATTTATGTCATAGAGTGTGCTGCCTATGTTTTCCTCTAAGAGTTTTATAGTGTCTGGCTTTACATTTAGGTCTCTAATACATTTTGAGTTTATTTTTGTGTATGGTGTAAGGGAGTGTTCTAATTTCATTCTTTTACATGTAGCTGTCCAGTTTTCCCAGCACCACTTATTGAAGAGGCTGCCTTTTTTCCATTGTACATTTTTGCCTCCTTTGTCAAAGATAAGCTGACCATATGTGTGTGGGTTTATCTCTGGGCTTTCTATCCTATTCCATTGATCTATATTTCGTTTTTTGTGCCAGTACCATACTGTCTTGATTACTGTAGCTTTGTAGTATAGTCTGAAGTCAGGGAGCCTGATTCCTCCAACTCTGTTTTTATTTCTCAAGATTGCTTTGGCTATTTGGTGTCTTTTGTTCTACTTCTGTGAAAAATGACATTGGTAGTTTGATAGGGAATGCATTGAATCTGTAGATTGCTTTGGGTAGGATAGTCATTTTCACAATGTTGATTCTTCCAGTCAAGAACATGGTATATCTCTCCATCTGTTTGCATCATCTTTAGTTTATTTCACCAGTGTCTTATAATTGTCTACAAACAGGTCTTTTTTTCTCCTTAGGTATGTTTATTCCTAGGTATTTTATTCTTTTTGTTGCAATGGAAAATGGGAGAGTTTCCTTAATTTCTCTTTCAGATTTTTCATCATTAGTGTATAGGAATGAAAGAGATTTCTGTGCTTTAATTTTGTATCCTGTTACTTTACCAAATTAACTGATTAGCTCTAGTAGTTTTCTGGTACTATCTTTAGGATTCTCTATGTATAATATCATGTCATCTGCAAACAGTGACAGTTTTACTTCTTCTTTTCTGATTTGGATTCCTTTTATTTCGTTTTCTTCTCTGATAAACTTCCAAAATTATGTTGAATAATAGTGGTGAGAGTGGAAAACCTTATCTTGTTCCTGATCTCAGAGGAAGTGATATCAGTTTTTTACCAATGAGAACAATGTTGGCTGTCGTTTTGTCATATATGGCCTTTATTATGTTGAGGTAAGTTCCCTCTATGCCTACTTTCTGGAGGGGTTTTATCATAAATGGGTGTTGAGTTTTGTTGAAAGATTTTTCTGCATCTACTGAGATGATCATATGGCTCTTCCCCTTCAATTTGTTAATCTGGTGTATCACATCGATTGATTTGCGTATATTGAAGAATCCTTACATTCCTGGGATAAACCCCATTTGATCATGGTGTGTGATCCTTTTAATGTGCTGTTTAATTCTGTTTGCTAGTATTTTGTTGAGGATTTTGGTGTCTATATTCATCAGTGATACTGGCCTGTAGTTTTCTTTCTTTGTGATATCTTTTTCTGGTTTTGGTATCATGGTGATAGTGGTCTTGTAGAATGAGTTGGGGAGTGTTCCTCCCTCTTCTGTATTTTGCAAGAGTTTGAGAAGGATGGGTGTCAGCTCTTCTTTAAATGTTTGATAGAATTCACCTGTGAAGCCTTCTGGTCCTGGGCTTTTGTTTGTTGGAAGATTTTAAACCACAGTTTCAATTTCAGTGCTTGTGATTGGTCTGTTCTTATTTTCTGTTTATTCCTGGTTCAGTCTCAGAAGGTTGTGCTTTTAAGAATTTGTCCATTTCTTCCAGGTTGTCCATTTAATTGGCATATAGTTGCTTGTAGTAATCTCTAATGATCCTTTGTATTTCTGCAATGTCAGTTGTTACTTTTCCTTTCTAATTCTTTTGAGATGATTCCTCCCTTTTTTTCTTAATGAGTCTGGTTATTGGTCTATCAATTTTGTTTACCTTCTCAAAGAACCAGCATTTAGTTTTATTGATCTTTGCTATGGTTTCCTTCATTTCTTTTTCAATTATTTCTGGTCTGATCTTTATCATTTCTTTCCTTCTGCTAACTTTGTGGGGGTTTTTTTCTTCTTTCTCTAATTGTTTTAGATGTAAGGTTAGGTTGCTTATTTGAGATGTTTCTTCTTTCTTGAGGTAGGATTGTATTGCTGTAAACTTCCCTCTTAGAACTGCTTTTGCTACATCCCATAGGTTTTGGGTCGTCGTGTTTTCATTGTCATTTGTTTCTAGGGATTTTTTGATTTCCTCTTTGATTTCTTCAATAATATCTTGGTTATTTAGTAGTGTATTGTTTAGCTTCCATGTATTTGAATTTTTTACATATTTTAATGTAATTGATATCTAGTCTCATAATGTTGTAGTCAGAAAAGATACTTGATATGATTTCAGTTTTCTTAAATTTACCAAGACTTGATTTGTGACCCAAGATATGATGTATCCTAGAGAAAGTTCCATGATCACTTGAGAAGAAGGTGTATTCTGTTGTTTTTGGATGGAATATCCTATAAATATCAATTAAGTCCATCTTGTTTAATGTATCATTTAAAGCTTGGGTATCTTCATTTATTTTCATTTTGGATTATCTGTCCATTGGTGAAAGTTGCATGTTAAAGTCCCCTACTATTATTGTGTTATAGTCGATTTCCCCTTTATGGCTGTTAGCATTTGCCTTATGTATTTCAGTGCTCCTATGTTTGGTGCATAAATATTTACAATTGTTATATCTTCTTCTTGGATTGATCCCTGGATCATTATGTAGTGTCCTTCTTTGTCTCTTGTACTAGTCTTTATCTTAAAGTCTATTTTGTCTGATATGAGAATTGCTACTCCAGCTTTCTTTTGATTTCCATTTGCATGGAATACCCTTTTCCATCCCCTCACTTTCAGTCTGTAGGTGCCCCTAGGTCTGAAGTGGTCTCTTGTAGGCAGGATATATACTTGTTTTTGTATCCATTCAGCCAGTCTATGTCTTGTGACTGGAGCATTTAATCCAATTACATTTAAGGTAGTTATCGATAGGTATGTTCCTATTACCATTTTCTTAATTGTTTTGGGTTTGTTATTGTAGGTCTTTTCCTTCTCTTGTGTTTCCTGCCTAGAGAAGTTTCTTTAGCATTTGTTGTAAAGCTGGTTGGGTGGTGCTGTTTTCTCTTAGCTTTCCCTATCTGTAATGGTTTTAATTTCTCCATCTGAATGAGATCCTTGCTGGGTAATCTTGGTTGTAGGTTTTTCCCTTTCATGACTTTAAATATGTCCTGCCCCTCCCTTCTGGCTTTCAGAGTTTCTGCTGAAAGATCAGATGTTAACATTATGCAGTTTCCCTTGTAGGTTATTTGTTGCTTTTCTCTTGCTGCTTTTAATATTTTTTCTTTGTATTTAATTTTTGACAGTTTGATTAATATGTGTCTTGGCATGTTTCTCCTTTGATTTATCCTGTATGGGGCTCTCTGCACTTCCTGGATTTGATTGACTATTTCCCTTCCCATATTAGGGACGTTTTCAACTACAATCTCTTCAAATATTTTCTCAGTCCCTCTTTTTTTCCTCTTCTCTTCTAGGACCACTTTAATTCGAATGTTGTTGCATTTAATGTTGTCCCAGAGGTCTTTGAGACTGTCCTCAATTCTTTTCATTCTTTTTTCTTTATTCTGCTTTGCAGTAGTTATATTCACTTTTTTATCTTCCTGGTCACTTATCCATTGTTCTGCCTCAGTTATTCTGCTATTGATTCCTTCTGGAGAATTTTTCATTTATTGCCTTTTTCATCATTGTTTGTTTGCTCTTTAGTTCTTCTAAGTCCTTGTTAAATGTTTACTGTATTTTCTCCATTCTATTTCCAAGAATTGGGATCATCTTTACTATCATTACTCTAACTTATTTTTCAGGTAGACCACCCATTTCCTCTTCATTTGTTTGGTCTGGTGGGCTTTTACCTTTCTTTTTAATCTGGTGCATATTTCTCAGTCTTCTCATTTTGCTTAACTTATTGTGTTTGGGGTCTCCTTTTTGCAGGCTGCAGGTTCTTAGTTCCCATTGTTTTTGGTGTCTTCTTCCAGTGGGTAAGTTTGGTTCAGTGGGTTGTGTAGGCTTCTTGGTGGAGGGGACTGGTGCTTGTGTTCTGGTGGATGAGGCTGATCTTGTCTTTCTGGTGGGCAAGGCCGCATCTGGTTGTGTGTTTTGGAGTGTCTGTGAACTTATTATGATTTTATGCAGCTTCTCTGCTAATGGGTGTGTTTGTGTTCCTGTCTTGCTAGTTGTTTGGCATAGGTTGTCCAGCATTGTAGCTTGCTGGTCGTTGGGTGGAGCTGGTTCTTAGTGTTGAGATGGGGATCTCTGGGAATGCTTTTGCCAGAGGCCAGGAGGTCTCTGGTGGACCAATGTCCTGAACTCAGCTCTCCCCCTCAGAGGCTCAGGCCTGACACCTGGCCAGAGCACCAAGACCCTGTCAGCCACACAGGTTAGAAGAAAAGGGAGAAAAAAAGAAATAAATAAATTAATTAATTAAATTAAATTAAAAAGTTATTAAAATAAAAAAATTATTAAAAATAAAAAAGTAAAAAAATAAAAGAAAGAAAGAAAAGAGCAACCAAACTAAAATACAAATCCACCAATGATAACAAGCACTAAAAACTATACTAAAAAAACCCAATAAACAAAAGAAAATGGACAGAGAGAACAGTAGGACAAATTGTAAAAGCAAAGCTATACAGACAAAATCCCACAAAGAAGCATACACATACACACTCACGAGAGAAAGGAAATATATATATATATATATATATATATAAAGGAAGAGAGCAATGAAATCAATAAACAAATCTACCAATGATTATAAACTCTAAATACTAAACTAAGATAAATGGACAGAGAGAACAGTAGGACAAATTGTAAAAGCAAAGCTATACAGACAAAATCCCACAAAGAAGCATACACATACACACTCACAAAAAGAGAGAAAGGGAAAAACATATATATATATATATATATATATATATATATATATCAAAAGGAAGAGAGCAACTGAATCAATAAACAAATCTACCAATGTTAATAAACTCTAAATACTAAAGTAAGATAAACATACCAGAAACAAATCAGATGCAGGAAGCAAACCCCAAGTCTACAGTTGCTCCCAAAGTCCACCACCTCAATTTTGGGATGATTTGTTGTTTATTCAGGTACTCCAGAGATGCAGGGTACATCAAGTTGATTGTGGAGATTTAATCTGCTGTTCCTGCTGGGAGAAATTTCCCTTTCTCTTCTTTGTTTGCACAGCTCCTGTGGTTCAGCTTTGGATTTGGTCCTGCCTCTGCTTGTAGGTCACCTGAAGGTGTCTGTTCCTGCCCAGACAGGACAGGGTTAAAGGAGCAGCTGATTAGGGGGCTCTGGCTCACTCAGGCTGGGGGTGGGGGCGGGGCAATGTGGGCGAGCCTGGGGTGGCAGATGCTGGCATGATGCTGCACTAACCTGAGGTGCACCGTCTGTTCTCCTGGGAAATTATCCCTGAATCACAGGACCCTGGCAGTGGCAGGCTGCAAAGCCTCCCAGGAGGGGTGGTGTGGATAGTGACCTGTGCTTGAACACAGGCTTCTTGGTGGCTGCAGGAGCAGCCTTAGCATCCCATGCCCGTCTCTGGTGTCTGTGCTGATAGCCACGGCTCGCGTCCATCTCTGGAACTCGTTTAGGCGGTGCTCTGAAACCCGTCTCTTCGTGCACCATGAAACAATGGTCTCTTGCCTCTTCTGCAGCTCCAGACTTTTTTCTGGACTCCTTACCATCTAGCTGTGGTGCACTAGCCCCCTTCAGGCTATGTTCATGCAGCCAACCCCAGTCCTCTACCTGGGACCTGACCTCTGAAGCCCAAGCCTCAGCTCCCAGCCCCCACCTGCCCCGGTGGGTGAACAGACAAGCCTCTCAGGCTGGTGAGTGCTGGTCAGCACTGATTCTCTGTGTGGGAATCTCTCCATTTTGCCCTCTGTACCGCTGTTGCTGCGCTCTCCTCTGTGGCTCCGAAGCTTCCCCCCCAGCCCATCCTATTCTCTGCCAGTGAAGGGGCTTCCTAGTGTGTGGAAGCCTTTCCTCCTTCACAGCTCCCTTCCAGAGGTGCAGGTCCTGTTCCTATTCTTTTGTCTCTGTTTTTTCTTTTTTTGTTTGCCCTGCCCAAGTACGTGGGGAGTTTCTTGCTTTTGGGGAAGCCTGAGGTCTTCTACCAGTGTTCAGTAGGTGCTCTGTAGGAGTTGCTCCACATGTAGGTGTGTTTCTGATGTATTTGTTGGGAGGAAGGTGATCTCCACATCTTAATCCTCTGCCACTTTGAAGGTCTCTCACATGCCTAATTATTTTATAGAGTTTCTTTTTATCTCCTTTCTTAGCATACCAGTTACACTTTTTGTTATTTTACATTTTTTTACTAATTAACCTAGAGTTTGCAATGTACATTAACAACTAATTCATTTCCACATTCAGGTAAGACTATACCACTTCCTGCATCATGTGAATACCTTATAATGACATAATAATCCTAATTACTCCCTGCAAATAATTGCTATTATTTATTTGAGTTATAAATTAGCATACGTAAGCATATCTATATCTATTTGTATAGACATATGTAATTGAGTATATTATTGCTATTATTATTTTGAACAAACTGTTATCTGTTAGTTTAATTAAGAATAAGAAAAATAAAGGTTTTTATTTTACTTTCACTTATTCTTTTTTCTGATGGTCTTCCTTTTATTATGTAAATTCTATGTCTCTGACCTATGTAATTTTCTTCACTCTAAAAAATTTCTTTTAACATTTCTTGCAAGGCAGGTTTCCTGGCAACAAATTCTCAATTTCCCTAAAATTATCAATTTTTGTTTGTCTGAAAAAGTCTTTCTTTCTCCTTTAATTTGAAGTGTATTTATGCAGGATATAGAATTTTAAATTGGTAACTTTTTTTTCTGTCTTTAAATATTTAATCCCGCTCAGTTTTTCTTTGCATGATTTCTGATAAGTCAGATGTAATACTTATGTTTGCTCCTCTATAGATGAGGTGTTTTTCTACTCTGGTTTCTTTCAAGATTTTTTGTTTATCTTTGAATATCTGCAGTTTTAACATGATATTCTTGGTGTAGTTTTTGTTTTGTTTTGTTGTGTTTTGCATTTATCCTTCTTGGTGTTCTCTGAGTTTACTGGGCCTTTGCTTTCATGTTTAACATTAATTTGGGGGAAATTCTAAGTCAATATTGCTTCAAATATTTCTTCTGTTTCTTTCTCCCTTTCTTCTCCTTCTGGTATTGTCATTATGTGTATGTTACACATGTAATTTTCCATAGTTCTTAGAAATTGTTTTGTATGTTTCAGTCTTTTTTCTCTGTGCTTTTCAGTATTAGAGGTTTATATTGCAATATCCTCAAGCTGAACATTTGTTTCCTCAACTATGTTCAGTTTACTAATCAATTCATTAAAGGTATTTGTCATTTCTGTTAGAGTGCTTTCAATCTCCAGCATTTGTTATTGATTCTTTCTCAGAATTTCTATCTCTCCATTTACATGTCCATCTTGAATATTCTTGAATGCTGTCTACTTTTCCAGTAAAGACTTTCATATATCAATTGAAGTTGTTTTAAATTTCCAGTCTGAAAGTTTCAAAATCCCTGCTGAATCTGAGTCTGGGTCTGATGTTTGCTCTGTCTCTTCAAACTGTGCTTTTTGCTGTTTAGTATACCTTGTAATTTTTTTTTTTTTTTGATAATCTGTGCATGATGTGCTTAATCAAAGAAACTGCTATAAATAGACCTTTAGTAAGTGGTAGTAAGATGTGGAGAGACAAAAGCATTCTATAATCCTATGATTAGATTTCAGTCTTTTAATGAGCCTGTGTCTCTGAACTGTGAAGCTCTTCACTAGTGTTCTCAGTCCCCACTCCTTTTTGTAGGACAGGATGGATGTAATGGGCTGGAGTTGGGCATTTCCCTTCCCTTGTGTGGAAGACGAGAGCAGGTGAGAATTAACTATTTCCCTTCCCCCAGGTTGGTTAGGCTCTGTTCATATTCCAATAGCTTATGTTCTGGTAAATTAGTTTCTCCTGAGGAAAGACCTTGTTAACAATATAGTGCTGTGACATATTTGAAAATGTTTCCTTTTCCCTCCCTTGCTGGAAGGGATTTTTTTTTTTCTTTTTTCTTTTCAAATAGTCACTGTGAGAACCTGGTCAAGCTCTTGGAAGTAAAACTCACAAAAGTGGAGCCCCTCCATGCCTGGGTTACCCTGGAGATTGTAACTCTCAGATTTGGCCACATAATCCTTCAGCAATTCAACAATTACAGTTTAGATTTTCATACTCCAGAACTGGTTCCTTTGGACATTTCTTCTCATGGGTTTCTACCCTGGTTTATAATGATTCTCTGTGTTCATCTATCTCCAATTTTGGTGACAGTTATTTGTTCTTTGACATCACTTCTCCAATGACTCTAAAAAGAGTTGCAGATTTTTCAGTTTGTTCAGCCTTTTACTTGTTGTTAGGTTGGATTGGACACTTCCAAGCTCCTTACTTGACAATTAGAAAACAGAAGTTTGATTTTTTGTTGTTGTTGTTTGATTTTTTTAAGTTAAAATTTTGATTTCTTTCAGAGTCTTGTCTTCTGCTTATTTATATTTAAACTGTGACCAAAGTTAGGGTTACAGTGGTATAGGGAATATCCCTCCTATGATACAGTGAATATACAAGTCTAGAACTATTTTTAATTGAGAACATAACACTAATTGGCTGGGTATGGACCACATGCTTATCTGCGAACCAGAGAATGTACTACTCTGGCTAGTTTGGGCCATGTGCCCAGTGCTACTGTGGTGGATACAAAGGAAACAGGGCTACAGAATTAACTCCATCAGGTGAGGAAAGCAAGAGAGTTTGAGTGTTATTAAAATAATAACACTATAGTTACAATAAATAAATTCATGAAGGGTCCTTTACCAGGGTAAATGTCAAACAGACACCTTGACTTAAAAACTACAGACAATATTCTTTTCTTTTCATCAACAAAATTAATATAGCAATGGAATAATATGTGAAAAATAAAAGTAAAAAAAAGAAATGCTGAGATGTAGGAAGAATCTGTGATTTTTGCTTTTTATTTGATTCTAGCAAATTAAATTAGCATCTTTCATTTTCACAGAAAGTTGTTTAGTTTATTCCAGTCCTAAGGACATCTAGGAACAAAAATGGAATATAAAAGAACAAAATTAAGTGATCAGATTATAATACTGAAGTGCTCCTTTTAAGCACATACACTCATACACTAGTCAATTTCCCTTTGAAGCTTTCTGCCCACACTTCTTCCCCTCTGTTATCAGCATTGCTAACATCCTCATTCAATTTCCAACAGCTGTTCTATGCATGTGTAATCATTTCATACCTTGGGGGTAAAGCTTGATCTTTTAAACTGAAGGAATAATTAGTATTTCAAATAGCTCTCCTTTTTCGTTGAGAATCCTATGGGTTCAGTCTGGTTTCCCAGACTTTATGTGTTTATTGGTACTGGAATTTTGTAAGCTACAGAGAGATTTTGGATCCGATTTCTTCCCTCTTTCCTCACTTCTTCCACGCTTCAACATAGAGCTCTTTCTTTCCACATTAACTTAAGCACATGACAGTTAGATACTAGGTATGACATTGAAACTGCCTCTAATGTAACCTAATTTTTTATCCCACATGAGCTGGAAAATCTGACTTCTAAAAAGTAAACTATTCCTTTCAAGTAACACTGATCCAATTTCCTAAAACTTTTGTATTTTTAAAGAATATTTAAAGAATATTTTAAAGAATATTTATACATATTTATATATATATAATATATAATATATATATATATATAATATATAATTGAAAATGAAGCTAATTGAAGAAGCAGATAAGCTCTATAGCTCATGATTATTTTTGCATGAAAAAAAGCCTAACTTCCATTTTTAACTCGTGTAAACAGTAGCAATTTTAGTAGTTAATCCTGGTGGACAAATATTATATGTTTAAGTGTTTTTAATTCTTTACATGCATTGTGTTATCAGTATTATAAAGTTCTTGGTATAGTTTTCATGTCAGCTCCACTGAGAGACCTCTTTTAATTAGCTGTGAATTCTCTGAGATCTCTACCATGTATACAGTTTTCCTAAAATCATTTAGAATTAATTAGCTATTCTAATTACTTATTAGTTAGTGGAAAGAATGGCAAGGAGAGAGAAGGGAAAAAGTTTTCCTGCTTATTGGTAGGATGTGCCAAAATCAGTTGAGAAATAGAATTTGTTTTAACTATACATGCCTCCTCTCAACCCAGACACATGATAATGATATAAAGCTCCCAGACCTTGAGAATCACTATCTCAATCAGCCACTTTATTGCTAGAAATAAATATTTCATTTCTCAAGATTTTGAGACAGTCAAAAGTTTGAGAACTCCATCAAATAAGGAAAAAAGTGTTAAATCAAACTAGCTGTTTAACGATTAGTAAATAAAACATTCAGATCAGTTTCTTTCTTTTTTTTTCTTTTTCTGTATTCACTACACATTTTCTTATGGTATAGAGTAGTTTTCATTCAAACTTGGCATTCACTTTAAACCATGTATATGGACATTTTCAAGAAAATATCTATGAGTGAATTATTTTTTGTTAGAACTGTAAACATTTTAAATTATCCTCTCATCAGAGTATGCCTCACTCATATTATGGAATTATTTCTTTGTTCAACCCAGTCTCCACCACAGCTACAAATTCTGGGAGTCTTGGAATGGCGTATGTTTTGTGTTCCATCCTCAGCCTAGTGCTTGGTATATGTAGACACTCAGTGAAATTTTTAAATGAAATAAGACATTTTGGGGTGAAAGATAGATTTTCACAATTTAGATCTTCACAATTTATTTTGGACTTTATTTACATCACAAACTAATCACCTATTATGCAGAAATTCTGGGAACTTTACCAAAAGGACTACTTAACCTAAATATATATTTTTAAAACAGAGTCCACCCGGAGGTAAAACTCAATGGAAATAGTATGAATAAAATACCCAAAGAGTTTATAACACTGATAATGGATAAAGTGCATATAAAAGACCTTCAAAATATATATTAAGCCAATAATCTGGTATGACAGAAAAAAAAGAAACTGTTCTCTAGAAGTACGTATTACTACATTGCAGAAACATATTATTTTCCTCAAATTTAAGTTATTTTTATAGAAATGTAAACACTAAAGCCATAATATTTACCTGATAGAGTTAATTTGTCAATTCTTTAACATAGTCAAAGATCATTCCCACTTAAAAGTATCAGATTATATGAAACTATTTTATTAAATATTATCATCACTTGTTATCACAAATAATTTTTTAAGCATCATGTCCAGGAGCCTGCTGCTAAGTCAAGGAAGAACTCTTTCTGTCATCAGAGTGGCAGTAAACAAGCAATACAAAATTACAGTTGTGTAAACAAGCTTGAGATTAATGGTTCACACACTATTTTCCTTTCATTGGCCCCCTTGCTAGGTCAAATGACCCTTTAGACCACCTACTCTCAATCTCACCACACACAGGCACATAGTTCTTAGGGTTTTCCTAGGTACCCCCCTGCTACACACACAAACTTGATTCTTTTCATTTAAAGTTTCAGGAAAATGAAAACTAGAAGAACTGATTAACAGAAAGAAGGAAAGAAAAAAATCCAGTACCCTAACATGTGTTCTTCTGCAAGGTGCTAATAGCCATATACCTAACTAGTGTAATGCTTCAAATTTAGGTCTAAATCAGTGGTAGGTGATTATAGAAAGAAACACCAACACTAATTACACTGATTTCTGAAATGCCATTTAATTTTTCTTTGTAAATCAATAAAATTTACTCATTCCCAGTAAAATGCTACAACATTGGTATTATGATTTGATATTTCTTAGCAATTTAGCACTTTAAACAAGACCACAGTTAAATATAATCCTATGCATTCAACTCCAAACCTCTCTTCATCTTTAGTGATGCTTTCTGAAAAGCTCACTGAGTCTTTGAACTAATAATGGTTGTTTTTTTAATTATATACTTTGTTTCCTAGATTCATTCTGCTCCCTTAAAATCTTTCTTCCCTTTTTACAAAGGGGAGTTATCTTTAGTCTTACTTTGTACCTCTAACACTGAAGTTTAAATACAAACTGGAACAATTTTACTTAAAGAACATGTATTAGGAAGCTAAATGAACATACATTTATTAGTATATTGTCTTGATTTAATAATGGATATGTTACATTTCATTAGTCTATGAACTTTCTTTCAAGCTGGCTATATTATTATCACATTTGATATAGCATTTTGCTTAGAATCCACAGATCTGTTTTTTATGGAAGGTATTTTAAAACGCCCGATCTCTGTTTTATAGCTATTAAGTAATCTTGCTAAGGAAGTTTTAAAATTACTGTTTCCAAAATGTACTTTACCTTTAAAGGTAGAGAATCAGCAACAATTAGTTTATTTTGAAAGGTTCTGTGAGTACTATAAAGAATTTCCTCCAAAGGCAGACAAAAGCTAAAGGTGATAGCGAGTGCATCTACATGGAAAGAAGAGACATCAAAAGGAAAAAAATCATAAAATAAAAATATCTCTAGACCAAAAGATGTTTCCTGTTTCTGATCTTAGATGTGTTACAATTTTACAGATCATTTTCCCCAAAATGTCTCTTAGTTGGTATGTTTTCAAGTCATATTTTGGAAGAGAAATAAGTCAGACTCTGTTCACTCCAAAAATCAGGTAGTTTGCAGTACTTGTCATGCTTTCAGTACATTTACAAATAATAAACAATTTTTGCTTTCTACCACAGAGAAAATGTAGCTTTTTGAAGACTCCTGGAAAGGAAATGGTTTACAAAATGCCACTTGACAAATAAGAAAAAAAAAAGTGTGCTAAAAGAGAGACAGTCCAAACCACCAAGTTGGGGTGTCACAGGAGTCTATTCCCTTAGTAAAGGAATCTGACAAGTATTCCCCCAGAGACATAACTAGGCAGAAAAATGGATGTTAAACAAAGAAACATGAAGTCAATTGGAAGCAAAATAGTGAGGGTGAAGCTAACCAAGTTGGGCCATTAATTTAAGAAAAAAACAAAGAATATTAAGATAAATATATGTAATATTTAATACCCAAAGTAGAAAACTTATTTAATAATAATGCTAATGTTTGAAATTAACTTTTAGAACATTCAATATTTCATCTTGTGAAAGGAAAAACCAACAAGTATAAAGGGAATTGATTGTTCAGAATCTTTTGAAATTATCAGCTTTATTCCATTATAAAGGAATCTCAGAAACTAGTTTAATGAGAAGAAGGGACAGAGTTGTGCTTTGGGTCTTCTTCTATAGATATTCTTTACTAAATATATAGATGATCTTATATATGAAAATTATCTCAATAAATGTCTACATGTTAATTTTCCACACCACTTACATGAGTTAATATGGAGACATATGAAAGTGGGATATTAAATTAAAAATCATGTATTTTATCCAAAAGGAGAAAAATATGTGTAATAATTTGGGAGGCAGAAGCTGCCTACTATAAGTACAATTTTAAATTAAATCAAGTCATCTGTGCATGCTGTACTTAATTAAATAAATAAATTTAGCACTTTCCCATTGTTAACATAACTCAAGCCCACAAAGAAAAATTAGAGAACATGAGAAACATTAAAAAACTTTAAAAATTACTACCCAAAGAAAATAACTCATAAAAAGATAATCTATTTTTCTAGTCTCTTTTTTATGTAGTTCATTATTGTTCTTGTTTTTGGCTTTGTTGTTCTATTACTGTTTGTCTTTATCTACTGATAATTATATGTAACTAGTATTTTTTTTAATTTTCACTAAAACTTTGACCATAAACATTTTCCATATTAGTGTATATGAGCATAGAAGGCACTTTCAGTCATAATATAATCATGTGAAAATAAAATATTAAACTTTTTCTCCTGTTAATAAATATGCTTTGTTTCTTAATATTTACATAAGATTTTAGTTTGGTATAAAACTCTGTGATCAACTTAAAATAGACTATCATAACTATAAAATGTGTTATGTAAGCTTCTTGATTATCACAAAGAAAAATCCTGTAGTAGAAACATAAAAGATGAAGGCACAAAAAATTGTCAAATAATAAATGAAGATAGAAAAAGAGCAAAAAGGAAACAAAGAAATAAATCAGCATTCAGAAAACAAATAAGAAAGAGCAAGATGACAGAATACCTTTTAATCTAAAGAAGACTTCACCAAAATACATTATAGTCAAACTCTTGAAAATTAAAACAAAGAAAGACTCTAGAAAGCAGCAAGAGAAAAGTGAATTGCCACATACAAGGTCACATACAAAGTGAATTGTGACATACTTCCATAGGGTGTCAGAAGGCTTCTCAGCAGAAACCTTGCAGGCCTGGAGAGAGTGGGATGATAAATCCAAAGTGGTAAAAGCAGAAGTCTGCCAACCACAAATACTTTACCCAAAAATGTTGTCCTTCAGAAATGAAGGAGAGGTAAAGACTTTCGCAGACCAATTAAAAAAAAAAGTTGCTAAGGAGGTTCATCACCACTAGAGCTGCTTATAAGATATGCTAAAGGGATTTCTTCAAGCTGAAATGAAAGGAAGCTAATTAATAACATGAAGACACATGAAAATATAAAACTCACTGATAATGTTAAATATATGATCAAAATCAGAATACTGTACTACTGTAACAGTGGTGTATAAATCACCTACAAGAGACCCACTTGAGCTTGGAGGACACACACAGGCTGAAAATGAAGGGATGGAAAAAATATTCCAAGCAAATGGAACCAAAAGAAAGCAGGAGTATCTACGCTTATATCAGACAAAGTAGACCTTAAGGCAAAACTGTAACAAGAGACAAAAGTTATTATATAGTAATTAAAGGGTTAATATATCAAGAAGATATTATAATTGTAAATATACACCTAGGGTGTGAGAGAAAGAAAGAAGTCGAGAATAACTCTAAGATTTCAGTAAATGGAAAAAAAATGAGATGCCGTTCACTGAGAGGCAGACTTTGTAAAAGCAGAATTTTCCAGGGAAGGGTGGGTTGGAGTGGGGGTGGGATGGAAAGATCAGGAGTTCAGTTCAAAAATAAGTTATCAGTTAGACATCCAAGAGAAGATTTAAAGTAAGCATTTGGATACATGAATCTGAAATTCAGGAAATATGTGTGGACTGGAAACATAAATGTGAGAGTCATTGGAATATAGGTTTTAAAACTGAGATTATCAGAAAAGTGGCAATAGATAGGGAAGGGTTCTAAAGACTGTGTACTGGGGGCACTCCAGTGTTAAGCAGGTGGGTAGGGAAAAGAAGACTAGGTAGAGGCAGGGCCACCAGATGAAACTGCTGTTACTCTTACTTAGAAGAGAGAATAGGAATGGGCATAGACAACTCTTTGCAGGGATGTTACTGAAGGGGACTAGATAAATGATGCAGAAGTTTGTAGGCAAATTGTTGAGAAGAGTAGTTTTCAGTTTATTTATTTTTAAATTATGAAAATAATAACGTTTGCATGCACATGAGAACAATTAGAGGAAAAGTCCATGATTTAGGAGAGAGCGTGAAGAAGTGATAGAGCTACACAGCAGAGGTAGATTAAAGCAGATGGGATCTGGTCTACAATGGAGGAGATGATTTTAGATAGGAACTTGGAAAATTCATCTCTATTAATGGGCAAAGAAGCCAGAGCGTATGCTAGTAGGAGGGTAGATGTATCATCAGGAGCCTGTGGAAGTTTATTTCTGGCTGCTTTTATTTTCTCACTAAAATATTTGACAAGAGCATCAGCTAAAAGTGAGGATAGGAAAATAATTGTTTTGGGTTTGAGGTTTGTGGCGACAATTTGAAGTTAGTAAAATCCACTTGGTTGAGAGATTTAATCCAGCTGTTTTCTGCAACCTATATTATTTATAATTTCACAAGTTAATGTTAAGCCATATTTCTTTTCAGAATGTTTTTCAAAATAAAGTTTTAAAATGGATCTCCATCTACTCTCTCATTCAATTGATTCTTTGAGCAGGTTTTGTAATGTTTATACCTCAATTATATCTTTTTTGAAGTTAACAATCAGAATAGCATTTTGTCCCTTCAAATTTTGCAAAGAAAGGTAGGGATTGTGGAGATGGCTAGAAAATATCCAGAAAGGGAATGCCATACTTGCCAAATATCTATTTCCTAATTTACTCCTTAATTCAATGTTTCTGTGGGTATGTATGTGACAGGGATATGTCATAAGTATATGACATTTGTTTGTAATTACATGTTTTCATAGGTACAAATTTTTAATCTATGTATCTATATAATTTTACAATGCAGAATCATTCTAGAATTTAATGAATTCCTACTTAGGCTGGAAGTATACTGACCTCTGCAGTGTAGGTGAGGCATAGTATTTCTCTAGTGGAAAACAAGACCAAGATAGTCTTCGTTTTATTCTGGTAAGAACCTAATCGCCACAAATTGAATCAAGGGTAACTCCTTCAAAGTATATGATATTATATAGGAACTAAGCTCATGAGGCATGGGAACAAGAGCTCATTTGCTATTCATTTGTTGATTTGCTCTTAACTTTCACAGAAATTAAATTTAGGAGTTATAATTTTCCTCCTTTAACTTTAAAATACTGAGGTAGTTTGAGCAAAATGTGGTCACAACTTACATTTTGTGCCGTGCTAATATTCATTTTATCCACGGGAGTTTTCTTAGCCAATATTTAAAGACCACATATGGTTCTCTTCTGTGGAAAATACTTAATATATGTTTTGAGAAATTTGAAAATAATATCAACAAAAGTAATCTGAGTAGTGCTCAGACAGGAAAAAAACAAAACAAAACACACAAATAGTTTTATTTTCTTAAATTTTATCCAGCCATTTAAAAATTCTGTATTTCATTTAATTTTGGTATTATTTGTCTTACCATTTCTTATTCATTAATTTTCTCAGTTGTTTTACTTTCTTTACTTCATTTCTTCATTCAAAAATGTAATGATAATGTTATTTTAAATTTTAAAGATAAGCTAAGTTATAACCACTACATTTTTAATACTTAAATTATTAAATATGTAAAATTTACTCATCCATAATGAACAGTTAGTTTGTAGATAGTGTATAGATTTTTATAAAACCAAATATTTCAAGTTTTTAAAATTAAACTTTAGTAAAATACAAATTAGAATGATAAGGTTTTCTACAACAATTTTTGCCATCCTTTGTTTACCTTTTCATTTTTAAATATGACATTTTTCATCTCCAGATATGCAGGACTGGGAGAACCTTATAATTAGTATTATAATTTTAATTCCCATTCCACAGATAACAATAGAAAGATAATTCAACTCAGAGGAGACCTAAAAAAGGTTAAATACATTAGCTTAGATTAGATTAACTATGTTAAATGTATTCTTAAAAACAAATTTTAAACATATGGAAATGAAATTTTATTTAATGGGAACATCTTCAAAGAAGTATATAATATGCATAAGAAAGTATACAATAGTTATAACCTCTCCAACGTCCTCTGGATAGGAGATTGCCATGTATTTAGGAAACTTACCTCCTTTATTTGAATGGAATTTAATAAAAAATTTTAGGTTCTAATGTATATTTCCTTATAATAAATGAGTATTTCTATTTATTAAGGAATACTAATACATATTTCTTTGTAATAAATGAATATTTCTATGTATTAAGGCAGTGCATTACTTCAGTGCATTAAATACAAGAGGGTTTAAATGTTTAAGGAAAACACGTCAATAAATTTTAAATATATACACTTTGGGAAAAAGTAACGAGTAATAACGGCAGAAAGTAGTTTAGGGATAAATATGATACTCAGTCATGTATAACAGAGTGTACAGTTCTCTCAGCAAGATTCTCTCAGCCCATTCTACATTCTGCTTACCATGTTATGAACGTTTTTCTTTGTTTTTTGGGTTTTTAAAATTTTATTTTATTTATTTATTTTTAGTTTTGGCTGCATTGGGTCTTCATTGCAGTGCATGGGCTTCTCATTGCAGTGGCTTCTCTTATTGCGGAGCACGGCTTATGGGCTTCGGTAGTTGTGGCGCACAGACTTAGTTGCTCCGCGGCATGTGGGATCTGCCTGGGCCAGGGCTTGAACCCGTGTCCCCTGCACCAGCAGGCGGACTCTCTATCACTGCAGCACCAGGGAAACCCCTATGAATGTTTTTCTTGACCACTTCTTTCTGCATAAAATCATGCTGGGATTAATGCTGGAATCCATGGTGATAGCCTAAAATGGATTAAGAAAAGAAAAAAGGGAGAAAAAAAGAAAAAGGGAAAGAAAAACGAAAGAAAGAAAAAGAGAGAGAGAGAGAAAGAAAGAAAGGAAGGAAGAAAGAGAGAGAGAGAAAGAAGAAGGAAGAAAGAAAGGAAAAAAGAAAGAAAAAAGCTCACACATTACTTACATTAATAAATGTAGGTGGGTGACTAATCTGATCAGTATTTAAATATTTTTATTTCAATAATTTTAATTTAAAATATAAAATTTTGTTTAAAATTGTATTCATTTTCATAAGCAATTTAAGGATCATCAGTTTTCTCTTTACTGTTATAAGAACCATAAGAAAAGATTATTTTCATAGGGTATCTGAATATGTGTTGTTCCTTGTTTGATGAAGGATAATACATTAACTGATAAAAATAAATAGAAACAAAATATATTGTCATGTAACCTGGTTTAAGCATTGAATTATTAGAATTTTGATTTGAAATCATAAGTATAAATAATTTAAATAGAAAAAATAGCAATAGTTTAGTGTAAATACTAAAAACCATATTTGAAAAAAAAGTTAAAGGGTTGTCATTTTCATTTTCATGACAAGACCTTCTCCCTAGTTAGCCCTAGGCACCTGTCTGCTTCAAAGTGATTAAAACTATTAAAGTAGGAGTGCAAAGGAAAATAAAACACCAATATTCAGATTATGATATTACAAATATGAATTTTCAAGAAGCTACTAGATTTGAAAGCCAAGCATTGCTGAGGAAGAAATTAGTTTTTAAATTTTTGTACCTCCCATTTTAACCATTTAAGACTCCAACTCTGTGAACTAGACAATAGTGGGAAGCCCTAGGCTGATAGGAAGAAATAAACAGACATTCAGAATCCTGGGCATTATAGGGCAAATACCAGGAAAGGAAGCTGTCAGATACATATCCTATATCTGGGATATTTCTCTGGGTTTGGCCTTCAGAAGTGGGTGTGGTCAATTAGTTGATAAGGAAGCTGAGGACAAAGAGATTTTGTCCAGTTCTCCATCTGGGACACTTGGAAAAGTCTAACTGCGCGAAGAAGCCTATGCCTCCATGTGGTGGAACAGCATGGTTAAGGCACGAAGAAATGGGGTCATAGGTAAATAGAGTCTGGAATGATCTCCCAAGCTTCTCTTGGTTTCCACGTGGCAAGAACATGCTATGACAGAGTGGAGTGACTTGACTAAGAGTGGAGTGACTTGACCAAGAGTGGAGTGACTTGATCCAGACAGAGGAGGTGGCAGAGAGTCTGCAAAGCAGCAAGGGCTGAGTAAGCAGACAGCTGTTGATTGAGCAAAGAAAAATTGCAATTTATGTTCATCAGCCCCAGATGTCAGCAACAAATGCCAGCAGAAAATCCTGAAAAAGGACCAGGCCAACGAAATACTACAGCATACATGGAACACCCACTCAGCAGTGGTCTGAAAACCAATAAATATCTGATGGATCCAAAGACTCTTCCCTTTTCCCCTGTATGTTCATAAAAGTCCCCAATTGGCTCTATCCCCCAATTCAACCTAACACCATCTTTGAGACTATCAAGTGCATGGGAAGAGTGGAAATAAAAGAGTCAAGCAGTCATTTTTTTTTAAAAGACTTAAAATTACTGGATTGGATTAAGTTTTAAACCAAATTCGACTAAATGTAGTTCTTTTTTTATTTCCAACTAATCATAAGGGAAGCCAGAACTCTTGTAGACAAAATAAAACAAAGAAACTGTTTTTTCTTGTTCCTCTGATCATAATGTGAGCAACAGCGACATCTCTGTGACACCAATCCAAGTGAGCATAAAAATAGCATTGATGTTACAAAGGTTAAAGATTAGTGAAATACTCTAAACTAGAAAGGGGAACTACAAAGTAACAATTATCAATTTCCTTGGCAATCCTGACCACTTTTAAGCATTTTACATATATACATTTTTCAATAACCCAATTATTATTCTACACCTGAGGCTAAGAAAGTTTAAGTGCCATACTTGGTCTCAAGCTTCAAAATATTGACCTTGATAGTTTTTTTTTTTTTTGCGGTATGCGGGCCTCTCACTGTTGTGGCCTCTCCTGTTGTGGAGCACAGGCTCCAGACGTGCAGGCCCAGCAGCCACAGCCCATGGGCCCAGCCGCCCCGTGGCATATGGGATCTTCCCGGACCGGGGCACGAACCCACATGCCTTGCATTGGCAGGCGGACTCTCAACCACTGCACCACCAGGGAAGCCCCAATAGCCTTCTTATAAACTGTTCTGTTAGGAGATTATGTGGAACCAATCAATAACTTTATTTATATTGATATTTGAATTGTTATATCATATTGTTATTTAGGTAGCTGTACTTGTATGATTCAAGATGCAGGTTTCATTATTTATGGAATATTTTTCTATAATAAAGTTTATGGCTGGAATCGAGTATCTCTGCCTATTAATTGATTCAAAATAAGTAGATGAGTACAGACATGAGAAAGTGAGATCATAATCATTAGGAAAAGAAGGCTGTAATTATTTTAAGCCAAAAGGACTATAAAACTTTTATAAAATTATATAAAAACAAAAAATATAGTTGTCTCTCTCCCCCAAATTTGGAACATAGCCCAAGAAAATTTTAAATTGGCCATAGCATTCAGAGTGATATGGGCATAGGTCAATGTTTCTCAGGGAAAAGTGAATAATTTCCTCCTCCATAGTGAGAGTGTCTTCTGTAAATTTTCTACTAGTTTTCATTGTATTCAATGTGTATACTAGGCTGTGTCCACATCGTCTTCATGCTGGGAAATTGCTGAGTTTGCAGCAAAAGAAAGGTGAAACTATGAAATATCTTTTAAAGCTTATTTTCAGAAGTGGCACCCATTACTTCTGCTCACATTTCATTAGATAAAATGAATCATATAGTTAGGCTGTCAACAGAGAAGGAATTTATAATCCTCCTATAGAGAAGACAGTGAATATTTTGACAAGAGTAAATAATGAAATCTACTACAGCAAGCAAGCTTTTTTTCTCCTTTGTTTTTTTGGAGGCAAAAACTATCAATACATGAGAATCATTTAGTGATTTTTTTCAGTCTAAATGCCACCCATAATACCTCTTTTAGTTTGATTCAATTCATGCCTCTATGGTTGATAAATGCTATTAGAAATGTCGGTGGGTCATCTTAATTATTTACTTATTTACTTAACATGGGATCCTATAGTTGACCCAGTTCAGAGTATGCCCTTCGTCTTTGTCAGTCAGTGGCTCTAAAAGTATGACATAGATACCTGGAGGTCCTCAACCCCTTTATAAGATCAAACTATTTTCATAACAATTCTAAGACACAAATTACTTATTTCACAGTGTTAACATTTGCACTAATGGTGTAAAAGCAAGGGTGGGTAAAACTACTGGTTTTATGGTGGGCATTTTATTACCAATCAAGGCACTTTATTACTAAGCAGATGTATTTTTGCTGTGTTCGTGGGATGAGATGAGCTCCATGTGCCCCTACTCTGCCATCTTGATCTCCTGGGGTAACATGTTTTAGATCACACAACTGGTATCAGATTTCAGGCTAGAAAGGGATGTCTGACACCAATCCAAAAGCTAATTCATTTCCAGTCCAGCATGGTTCCTTCTCAGAAGTAATTCATTAAACCATGCTTTCCACTACATTCAAGCACCCCAAATACTTTGTATTTAGACTGATACATCAGCATAGTGATTCTGTCTGCCAAATGCTGACTTAGCCTTAGTAGTGGTGCCATCTTTGGACAGGAGGATTAGCCAACTATCTTCACTTTTCAATCTGCAACATCTAACAGAGTGTTCACTGTGTTCAGTAAGTATTCAATAAATTTTTGTGAAATTGAATTGAACAAAAGTGAATTGAATTAAATGGAAGTGAAGTGATGTGAGCTGAACTGAATTGATTTGAATTTAAAAGTGAGCTACTCACACTGGAAATTGCGATAACTCTATGAGGCCACTAGGAGGAGATGCAATTCAGAACATTAAATTATTTCTAGGAAACCAGAAATGACAGCTTTTCTCCAATCCTGAGTCTTATTGTTGAAATTTAAACCAATGTTATACTTAGCATTCCAGAAGATGGGAATATGCAACTATCAAAAATCTTTCTTTTACTAGGTTAGGTAAAAAGATAATGCACTGTTTATTTTGAATAAAAATATGTCAGATTTGAGGCAGTACAGTATGTTTTTTGAGGGGGGTGGGGAGATAGTCTGGGAAAAACCTTGAGAATGTCCTACTATCCAAGAAAGATAACTGTCTTTTTACAATATTCTCCAATGGTGGGAAAAACCTATCTTGATCTGAATGCCATATAAACAAGGAAACAAACAAACCTTGCCTGCTATTAATCTTAAAGTGATATATACAACACAGACGGTGGTAATGAAAGATGCAGTTGAATGCTTCTCTATAATTGAAAAGTTTTAAACTGTGTAATTGCTGTACTATTTCATCTCATCCCTTTCTGTCATTTTAATAATATATCTAAGACAAACAAAGAAATGTCTATAATAAATTACTATGAAAGTACACTTAGTTTTCTCAAGCACAAATCTGATGAAAATGGAATTTTAATGATTCTGATTCTGCCTATTCAGTCTTACATGGAACCATTAGATCAACAAAACCAGCTGTTTTTAAGTTCCATTAGGAGCCAGTATTAAAAATAAAGTAAATATTACGTCTGAGCCTAATTCTATTTTACAAATACCGTCGTTAATTTTAAAAAATACTTTGCTTGATTTATCTTTTTAATTTAACTTCTTCCACTAGATTGTAAAAATAGTTTTACTCCTCATTCTGTATGTCAAATAATATGTTTCTCCCTGGAAATAAGATTCTTTGGACATCCTCACTACTTTAACCACCACCTCTACACTTCGAGGACTCCAAGATATTTCAAAGAAGTATTACGGTAGAACTACAGAGTGATTTTATATAAATCTACTCAAGTATTTTATAAAACTTCTGTGTGAATTTTTGCTGCTTTGGTAAGATCCTCAGAATTCGGCATGGTCCATGAGATTTGGGCAAATGGAGATGTACTCTCCTACCAGATCAGATTTCAAAACAGAAAGCGTAGATAGACTTTCTCAAAAATTAGTTTATGTGCAACACAATGAAGAGAATGTGGAAGACGTACACACTTATTACAGATTTAAAATTCTATACTTGGGAAAGTTAAGAAATATCTTCAAAGTCTCCCTCTTAGTAATCAACAAAGCTAATATTCAAACAATTTTCTGTCTCCTTATTCATGGCCTGTATAGTTTTCTCATTCCTCGGTGGTTTTTATAGTCTCCAAAGATTCTCTTAGCCCAATAGCTTTGGTACTACCTGACCATGGGCAGTAGTGGGGTCCCTACTAAGCATTCAAATATAGCTCTCAAAGGCAAATGATTACCTTTTTCTCCAAAAATCTTCCGACTTCTTCCTTTCCTAGCTCTGCTCTCTGAAGACTGCAAATACCCTTTACATTTCACTCACTCATAAACCTGACCCATCCAGTTTAGCCCCTTAATTAGGAGTAGTTACTTCATCCCTATTATTTTAGCAGCCTTCAAACTCTTTGCTCACATAAAGGTGACACAGGAAAAATATGTTTTTAAGTATTTTCATTAATTTTTAGAAGGCTTAAAATTAAATTTCTTTATTTAATAAACAACTTGGAAAATTATTTTAGGATGAAAAATTGGTTGTTATTTGATAAATTTGAAATTGGAATTAATTTATTTGCAGCTTGTGCCTGAAGAGAAGTTTATCTTTTTGTGGTAGGAACCATACATATAAGCAAGCTGACAGAAGGAAATAATGCCTGGCAGCAACAATGGTGAATCATATAAACATATAAGAATCCAAAAATGTACAGTTAGCCCGTTCTATATTCTGCAGACTATTTTGATTAAAATCAAGCAAATCAAGAAAAGATCAGTTAAAAAAATTAATTTCAAGGCACCTGAAATCATCAATAGTACTTTCTTGGCAGCTTTAAAATATCCTAATTTCCTGAAAACTTTTTACTCTTTTCCATGAACTTTGTTCTGCCAGTCCTTTCAAAAAAATTTTAAGCCACTGACTCCCTGTATTAAATACCTTCCTGTTTGAACTATCTAGAGTAATTTCTGTTTTCCTGAACAAATCCTGTTAAAAATCTGCTTTGCTGTTAGCAACTGAAACCATATACTGAATCACCACCTGATAAACATATGTTTAGTATGTAATTACATAAGCATATTATTTAATAAATAAATGGCAAATTGTAGTGGGTAGACACATGAAAAAATAGAATAAACAGACTAGCTAATTTATTTATTTATTTATTTATTTATTTATTTATTTATTTATTTATTTTTGCAGTACGCGGGCCTCTCACTGTTGTGGCCTCTCCCGTTGCGGAGCACAGGCTCCGGACGCTCAGGCTCAGCGGCCATGGCTCACGAGCCTAGCCACTCCGCGGCATGTGGGATCTTCCCAGACCGGGGCACGAACCCGTGTCCCCTGCATTGGCAGGCGGACTTTCAACCACTGTGCTACCAGGGAAGCCCTAGCCAATTTATTTTTATCATTTTTGTCTTTTATCATCATATAAATTAAAGGGCAGTCTTCAAGCCAAAAAAGGAGGAAATCAGAATGTATTATAATTCTCATGATTTTAATTTATACTACCTCAATTTTAATATTTTAAAACACCTCTTGATTGCTAAAATGTATATTAATTAAATTCAAGCAAAGAGCAAAATTAATTTATTAACTAAAGTCATCTAAAGACAGTAATACATACTCATTTATTTCTTTCTAAGTAGTGTTATTTCCATGTGCTGATAAAATGAAATTACACTGTTCACTGCAAAGTAAATTTCCAACATCATAGTTTAAGATTTGGAAAAATTTTAAACTACATAATATTGGCTACTATAAATGACAAAGATGCATCTTAATTGCCATCCAAGTATGATCCCAAATGGAAATATTATCAAGTCTTTATTACTTTCCCACTCTTTTATCAAGTATATTCAATATGTAATTGGATTTTTTCTTCTAAATATTTCTTAAGGTATTTTCACAACATCTATTAATTGATCTCTCTACCAATAGTTTCTTTCTTTTGTATTTTCCTTCCATACCACAGCCAGAGTAAATTTTCAAATCAAATTATTATTATATCACTTTATTCCTCTAAAAAAATGATTTCTAGTGAAGAGTCAGAATTGCCAGGATTACAGACTTCCTGCAGGGCACATGTCAGCTATTCATCCTAAAAAGGCATACAATATTCTCAACATGAAAGAAGATAACTGGTTGCTGAGTGTATGATGGGAATTCCCGTCTCCTTTAAGCATATACTACAAGCTTAGCTTGCATATTTGTGAAATATTTATCTAGTCTAAATTTTATTTTCTCTAGTTGGGATGCATTTTTCTCTACCTTTTTAGTTATAGGGAGACAGTGAGGGAGACGCTTTAAGGGTAACATCAGAGCATGTTGGAATCACAATTATTCCAGCACTGCATCAGAATTTGCCTGACTACATATTTTAATCAGTTTATGCTTTCATGTGAGGAGAGGGATGGAGAATTGTGCCCCGTCTATGCAGACCCTCTAACCAAAGTGACCCAGAGCAAGGGAGACTAGCACCTGCCTGAAGATGACCAAATGCCACACAGCATTTGAGAGAGAAATTGTCAGCTTCTCTATCACTTCAGGATAAGACATGTACCCACAAGTCTTTATCATGAATAGATTTTTTATAGTATTTATTTAATATAGATCTATTTTTGTCCATTTCTCTCTGCTTCCTCAGAAAGAAAAACAGAAAAACTTTTCCTGATCTCACTTCTGAAAGATCATCAAAGTTACTGAACTTTCTGAGAGGGGGAGAATATATATAATATACATATTTATATAATATATTATCTGTCTATCTATCTATCTATCTATCTACATCTAATTTCTTATAGGAGCTCAGATAGAGAGCAAGGCAATATTAGTCAAGATATTCCCTAAATAACGAGTTGTTTAGAAGTCATTCTTTTGCCCTGACTGTAGGGAGAGTATATTTCTAAACAGTTGATCATTTGTTCTAATTCCTCTGGAAATGATGGATTCAGTGTGCTATATAAGGAATGTCCTTGCTCAAAGTGATTGTGATGTCTTGAGTATTCCATTGTTTCTGTACATTTTAAAATCAACAATTATTGCAAAGGAAATCTGTATTGTTCATGACAATTCCACTATTCTTTTCTAAAACAACAGAGACTTTATTAAAAGCAAAGATGTATATGGCTATATTTTTTAGTTTTTATTTTATTACCAGTAAAGGAACAAAACATGAGACAAGACTATTGTCTGATCCATCTGGTGCTATATTTCCTCCACACAAGCCTTGTATAACACACACAATATTTCTACTGCAAATGTTGTTTAGCTTTTAAAACAATTGCCTATCAAAGCATCCAGGTCCCATTGATAATGGAGCAAAGCCTTTCCTGCAATTGTGAGCCAGGAAATGCTGGCCCCCTTGGCAAGTCTCATATGTCCTGTTGCTTGTAATGTCCCTCCCTCCTTGCTGGAATGTGTTATTTTTAAGCAGCTAGACTAACAGGAAGAGAAAGTTGTTACTTCTTTTCATGTGATGGAGCAGGCAGGGGAAGGCAACTGCGTTTTAAGGATTGGGGCTGATCAAATCTCAAAACCGCTTACCAGGTACCAAGCCACTACTGTAAGAGAAATCTCCAATCGCAAACATAGTTTTGGATAGATAGTAAGTTCCCCATTTCATAACTCAATATATTTTGCAGGATTCTGAGGACTGATAAAATAAATACACAAACTGCATCGAAGGTACGTAGAGCTTCATTTTTCTGTACTTACATGGATGAAAGAATGTTCATTTTTCAGAGAGCTGCCCTGAAAATAAATCACTTTAAAGAGAACCACAGAAATAGAGACACGTTTTATTTTACCATGATTACTGAATGTTGAACCAGTATTCAGTGGAACATTTTACTGACCACCATAAACAGAATTATGTAATTTGAGAAAGAAATATATTCTCCCATACTTATCTCTGTAAGAAATTGTATTATAGCTTCAATCTATCACATGTACTTGTATAAAAATTAATCTGTTAGCTTACTTAAATAATTTTTGTCCCCTAAGAGACTTTTCTTTAAAAAGCAGATCAAAACTAAATAAATAAAATAAAATAAAATAAAAAGCAGATCAGCATTAAGACAAGGAAAAATAGCCAAGGACATGTTGAGCCTGAGAGGCACTTTTTCTTGCTCTTCTTGAACAAACAAAGCACATCTCTGCCTTAGATGCTCTTCTCCTGCTGTCCCTTCTCCCTAAAATGGTCTCCCCCAGACTTTGCCAAGTCCCCCCACCTTCCTTAATCAAGCCTCTGCTCAAATGTGACCTTCTGAGGACTGTAAAATGGCACACTCCACTCTGATGATGTGTCCATCTCCTTTCCTACTTTATATTTTTTCACGGCCCTTAACATCACCGCTACACTCTAAACATTTGCTTGTTTTTTTTGTGGCTTTTTATTAATAATTTCTCCTAATAAAAATGTAAAACCTATGCGAGCAGAGACTTTGTTTTGTTCACTGTAGCATCCCAAGCACCTAGGAGAGAGCAGGGCCATGGCAGGTGGTAGCCTCTCAATAAGCAAATGTGGAATAGTAAATAGTTAATTTCTAGATATTTCTTCAATAAATTCTCATGGTGTACACTTAGCTCCATTTATCACTCTTCCTACATACACAAATTGTCCAAATAATTTGAGACTATAGTACAGAATGCTGTAGTCTAATTTATATAAAAATATCACCTACATATTATAAATCTTAAAAAGTCACATGGAAATTTGTATGTGCACGCACCCATCAAGGTGCTGAAAACTACAAAAGGAGCTGGGATGTAATTAATCTATCATTATTCTTGCCTTCATCCATCCTTCATTTTCCCTGACAATTTAACATGAAATCATCTTGGGTAGATTATGCAATCATCTGCATACCAAAGGACCAATACCCTTTCAATCTCACCAACTTTACTAATAGAGTATTCATAGTCCCTCCCTTGCTACTAAAAACCTCCAGTATCTATCCCAGATTTACAGATCTATCCATGGCAGTGTTTTTCATTCATTCTTTGAGCAGTCAGTTATAGGTGCTAGTAGGTTCCAAGTTGATTGGCATTTAAAACATCTCCAATATCTTTCCATTCAGCCAGCTCTTAATACTTCCTAATGCTTTTTTTTTTTACTTTTTTTTAATTGGGGTATAGTTGTTTTACAATGTTGTGTTATTTTCTACTGTACAGCAAAGTGAACTAGAGTTCCCTGTGCTATACAGCAGTTTCTCATTAGTTATCTATTTTATACATAGTAGTGTATATATGTCAATCCCAATCTCCCAATTCATCCACCCCCCCTTTCACCCCTTGGTTTCCATACATTTGTTCTCTACGTCTGTGTCTCTATTTCTGCCTTGCAAACAGGTTCATCTGCACCATTTTTCTAGATTCCACATATATGCGTTAATATACAATATTTGTTTTTCTCTTTCTGACTTACTTCACTCTGTATGACAGACTCTAGGTCCATCCATGTCTCTGCAAATGACCCCAATTTCATTCTTTTTTATGGTTGAGTAATATTCCATTGTATATATGTACCATATCTTCTTTATCCATTCATCTGTTACTTTCTAATGCTTTAATCTTAGAAAGTAAAAGAAAGAGATGTTGAAATTATAAATAAATAACTACTGAAGAGACACTATTCTATTAGAATTGTATTTCTACTTCAGTTTTAAGCCCTCAGCCTGGGTTAATGTTAAGGGGAAGAGAGACCGGGCAATATTGCTTGCAGCATTTTGCTTATTTCAACCCACAGGACAGGTGGTATGTTGGTTTGCTCTGTTCCCTCTGTCTGTCTTCATATCAAAATGAGATAGAAATTAATATGTAGTGTGATGCAGCAGGGAGAACAGTGAATTTGTTGTTATTCTATGCTTCCCATCAGAAAATTTGTTTTTCATTAGAGACTTAGACGACTCAGAGGCTCCCCTAAATCAGCCACTGCCATTGGTTTACCTCTCTGCTTTCTGTCCATCCTCTCATTTCCATTCCTAAGTGACTTATCACAATTTACAGTAGGGAGAAAATTGCAATAATGAGTTAAACTTTTTCCCTTTTCTCAGAAACCTCCACATCTGAGTTTTATACTGAATCTCTAGGGCCCAGTACTGCCATAGATCACATGGCCCTCCAGCCCTCTAAAGTTTGCATTCCAGACATGTGATTATGGTACAGGTCAAGTGCCTGGAGCACCCTCAAGACTACATTTAGTCTTAACCCAGAGCAAAGTAACAGGCCCATGCCTATATTAGATCTCTGTATGAGAAGCCAGATTCAACTGAAACCTGGCAAAAAATAAACATCTTTTCATATATCACAGATTCATTGACTCTGAATGTTAAAAACCCAGCACTGTTCTCTAGGTCCTTTCCTGGGCTCACTGTCTAGAGAGTCATGGCTTTGTTCACTGTTACTGTGTTCTGTGTTTCCTGTTGTCTTAAACCCAAGCCAGTCAGATCAGGGTTCATATATCTAACTGACCACTTGTCACCTCTACTTGAATTTCTCATCAACATCTCAAGCTCAATATATTTCAATCTAAGATCAAATCTATCTTCTTCCCCTCAAAAATATTTCCCTGCAGTGTACTTCAGCTCAGTCCAAGGCAGTACTATCCATCTAGGTGTTTAATCCAAAATCCTGACTCACATGTACCTTCTCTCTCTTCCTCATCCCATACATAGTCAGACATCAAGTTCTGTTGTTTATGCTTCCCTTATGCTGTGCAGGCAGCTCCTCTCTTTTCTCATTGCCAAAAGCTACCACAGAAATACTTTTCTAAAAAAAATACCAGCATTTACTCTATTTCTTAAATTTATTTTGCATAATATTTTCATGACACTTCCTTTATAAAATACGTGCATCAATTCCATGCTATAAATTCTTGAGCTTCCCCCCCCTCATTTCCCATGGGAATATAATACAAAAAACTTAAAATGGTCTACAATTCCCACCGTGATCTGAGTCTTCCTACTTCTTCAATCTTATCTTTTAGCACATTCCCCTGTACTCTCTCAGATTTTGCCACAATGCATGACAATGCCAAATCATTTGTCCAAAATTCTCTCCCAGGCTACTATGACCTGGGTGATCAGCACGTACTCTTCAGGTGTCAGCGTAAACAGCATCACCTTAGAGAAGTCAGGCTGGCTGCTTTTTATGCGCTTCTCTACCACATTCTTGAACATGATAGTTTTTTAAATTCATATCAGTTGAGTATATCATTTCTAATTTTGCTTAATTCCTACCTTTCTCATTTTATTGCAAGCTCCATGAATGCATGAAATCATGCCAAGTATGGTCACCTCTATGTCCCAAAATATCTGTTGCAATGCCTAATGTTAGTAAAGACTAAAATATTTGATAACTGAATGTACAAAATTACTGAGCAATTATTGTGGCCAAGTCTATGTTCCCCAAGCTGGTGTTTCAATTTTATGACGTCCATTCAAAATTCTTAGCTGCCAAGAGAAAACTTGAGTAATGTCTCTTGGCAAATCACTATAATTCCTTTCATTTATCTCTGTTTAAAAGTGCTTTTCTCTCTTAAAAAGTCATTCTGTAAACAGTTATAATAGATGCCATCTAATAAAAGAATACATGTTCTAAAAAGCAAAGTGAACAAGACAGACAAATCAAAGATATTATGGAGGGAAAGAAAATCTAAAATGACATAAAGACACTCCTTGAACTTTGAATCTAAGGAAGATCTAAGAGAACAAATATTTTATTGGAACAGTAGCAGAAAGAATATTAGATTTAGTTATTTAAAATAAAACAGTTAAAACCAGTATCTTCCTGTCTGGAGGAAGAAAATAAGTGGTAAATAAACACATGTTGAATGTACAAAAGAATTAACCTAGGGAGAGTTGTGTGATTAGGAATGAGAATGATGATGGTCTGGTATGTATTTTTCACGTGTCACAAGAAAGAAACATCCACTAGAATCCACACAGTGAGCAATAAGTAGCTCAGTAGGAATGTTGAGCTGGGAAGATGAAGTTTAACAGAGCAACACTGTGAAGTACTGGCAGGCCTGGCCAAGCAAACATGTTAAAAATCACACAATGGCAGAGCCGATAAAAACACATCTGCTTTCTTTCCTTGTACACAAGACAATAAATGCTTCTAGTTAACTTCAAGTCTCACCCCTGGAAACTTTGGTATTGCAGATGTAAAGTAAATTAAGACAAGAGGAAAAGAGACAAATTTATTGGAAAAAAAAAGCATGCAAATTTAGAAAGCTCAGCATGTAGATAATTGAAAGCAGGAAGGATAGTATTTTCTAGATAGTATTCTAATTCACATGGCTTAATTTTCTACTGTTAAAGGACAGCACAGCCCTGACCCTGAAACGTTTGATTTAACAAGCAAAATGCTTTGGAGGAAAGCAATGTATTTTCATGACTCTCATAAGGAGAAAGGCTATTATCCCAGTTAGGCAGAATTTTCTGCTTATTAATTAATTTTTAATTTATTTTTTTTATCGTTAGTCTTTCTGAATTTTCTTAATTTTACTCCTTAACTTAAGCCCATTAATGGTTTCTCACTGTGCACATGTAAAGCTCTACCATGATCTGCTGATCTGGGCCTGATCTCTTCCTGATCTCTTCTCCTATCACCCCTACCACTTCCTGCCTCTGCTTCCTCCTCACTGACTTCTGAGCAGCCCTTGAACACATCAAGGACACTCCCAAAAGAGGGGTTTTACCCCTGTTTTCTCTAACACAGGGGCCCTTAACGCTTCCCTGTGCACAGGTCCTCTGGCAGGCAAATAAAGCCAATGCACACTCTCTGAATGATGTTCCATAAGTCATAAAATAAAATTCACAGAAATACAAGTGTGACCAATTATATGGAGACAAACTTTAAAAATATTTTTAAGTTAAATGTGCTTTATAGTAACATATATGCTTCTTTATTAATTCATCAAAATAACGAGATCTAGCCCCAAGTCTAACAATAGCCATAATGTAAAATGAGTGGTGAGTGTAAATGTCTGAACAAGGTTATATAAGTAAAAATATCTGTAAATTTTTTAAGTAACAAAATTACAGTTGCTGTTAGGACTCCTCTGGATTCTTGATAAAAATTATAATTGAAAGAAATACTAATTTTCAGTTAAAGGTTAATGAGAAGCACATTTTAATTTTTTTCTAAACTAAGTTCATGGATGACATAAGTTCTAGGGGGAAATATAGATCAAAAACTCCTACTAAATAACACTTTCTTTTCCCAGATATCTCCTTTACTCACATTTCCTGTCCTTCACTTATCTGCTTGTGCCCCTTAGAATGAGGTTTTCCTTAAGAACCTTAGTAAAATAACACCCCCTGTGTTAGTTATTGCCTATCCTCCTTACACTATTTTATTTTTCTTCATAGCATATATTGACCTACTTTATATTTACTCATTTTTAAAATTTTCTGTCTTCATTACTACTATCTGTTCATTGGTATTTAAGCTGTGTGAGGACAGGGGTTTTCTTCTCTTTCAATCACTGCCGTATGTTCAGCTTTTAGTACAGTGCCTGGAACAGATTGAGCCTTCAGTGGATATTTGTTGAATGCATTGGATGAATGAATGATCTTTTAACATGGCCTATAAAATTTTTTTAAGATCTCACCTCTGATTGTTTTGCTAGTCTCATCTTGCACTGCTACCTTCCTGGCTTACTATGCACACCCCAGACACTCTTGTCTTCACCCTGTTTTTTGGAGGAACCAAGTACCATCCTGCTTCAAAGCTCTCACCCGGGCATCTCAAAGTCTTTGGAGTGGTCTCCCTCCCTCCCTCTCCCACTCCACTTGGCCTGGTGAACTTCTACTCATCCTGAAAGTCTCAGAATGCCTCACTTAACACTGCGTGAGGCCATGAGGCAGATCTCACTGTCATATACACGTATAGCTTATGTCTTTCATTACACTCTTCAGAAATGTAATCAAATGATTATTTGCGTAATCTTTCATACAGCATTTGTTGTTCAAGCTAGACTGTGGCTCTCTGGAAGCAAGTTGCTTGCTTTTAGAAGTGCCCAACCAACATTTTATAAAGTAGAATGAATAAATCAAAGAAGTCACAGAGACTACCCACTACAGATCCTTCTAAATGTAAAACTTGGAACACAATAACAAAGTTAGTTGGCCTAGCTTGAGCAATCACTGCCTGCACCTGTTGTCTTTGAATTCAATTCTAATGAGATGGCAGAGACCACTCATAAACATTTACGAAGACAAGGAGTTTGGCACAAACTGGCACTGGGCTGAAAACTCTGTGATGTTATTTCTTGTTCAGTAGCTTTCCAGTATCACAGCCACCAGTTCCATCTGAAAATGTTGCCAAAAATTTGATCTCCAGAAGGAGCTTTCTTTCCCCCATCTTAATTATAAGTCTGAATTTAGAAGAAACTCAGCATTTTCATATAATTTTATCTTAGGGGTAATAATCCTCTTCATGCTGTTCTATAACCACTAGCTTTCAGTAAACAAAATACGGTATTAAGAGATATGCTTCATATAAAGCAAGCAGTGTAAGCAAAAGGAAAGGCATTCTCCTTTTTCTTTGTCCTATTGTTTACAGTCATGGTTATGACAGTGATGATGGATCTTAAGAGTGAAGAATATTCAGTGCAGATGCCTGAATTGAAGAAAGATTTGTGAAAACCAAAACCAAACCAAGCTAAAAAATTCAGCAATGTTGTTAGAGTCCTCCAGAAGTAAAGGGTGATAAATCTGAGGGGAGACTTCTAAATATAAATTCATCCCTTCAGGAAATACCTTCAGTTTCTCTATAAAATCAATACAGACATTTTGTCACATTTCTGGAATATTTCATTACTATCTGTTCTGTTGTAATTAGGTGTTTGGGAATTTTTTATGCCATGTTCCTCTGTATTAACTGTCACAAGACTATACCACAGTTGCCAGTATTTTGGAAGAAGCCTCATAGAATAGTGAGAGACTGAAACTCTCATCAGTAAACAGGACAGAAAACGTCAATATATTAAAAAAAGAAACTCATGGAAAATTAAGTAAATTACTCTGAATTTTAATCCCAGGTAATTAAGAGTAGAAAAATAACTGAATTAGTGTCAACATTATCACTTAGAAGTAATTTTCATGTCCATCTAACACTTTGGGAAGTGAAGCAAACATACCCAAGAATCTCTTGAAAGTTACAGAAATATTGATAGTTGTAAAAGAGAATAATTTTTACAAATTTGAAGCTATTTTTTTTTGTGTGTGTGTGGTATGCGGGCCTCTCACTGTTGTGGCCTCTCCTGTTGCGGAGCACAGGCTCCGGACACGCAGGCTCAGCGGCCATGGCTCACAGGCCTAGCCGCTCCGCGGCATGTGGGATCTTCCCGGACCGGGGCCCAAACTCGTGTCCCCTGCATCAGCAGGTGGACTCTCAACCACTGCGCCACCAGGGAAGCCCTGAAGCTGTTTTTGAAGGCTTTTTTGTAAAGACAAAAGCCTGCTTTTGAAATGGTTGTAAGTGAAATGAATTAAATTACATTGGATAAAGATTAATTGATATATTCCTGAGTTATTTCTGCAGCAGTTTAGAGCATTTAATAAAAATTTCCATGGGAAATAGTATACTCTGTCAGCATATCTGTGGAAGAGAAATAGTGATTGATGATGGAATTATACATTTCAGACTTGAATTCCATGGATCATAGTAAAGTCATGACACTGTCCTGTTGCACTAGAAGGATGTCGATGGTTGGCATATTCATGGGTTTACATTCATATATATAATTGCCACTGACCATTGTTTAGGGCACTCTACAATGTAATTACTGAAACAAGAGTTAATTTTGTCCTGTGTACCTCGTTCTCTTTCCCCCTCTCTAACACACCCACACACCAACATCCATGCACACACACGCAGGTTCACAAAGCTAGTTTTGAGAAGAGAAAAGTCAGACAAAAACTTTTATGATAACTTGTCTACATTGCACAATATAAACAACTAAGCTTCATACCAGTAGGAAACAAGTTATAAGTCATTTCTTAGCAGCATCATAGCAATTTTGAAAAAATCCTTTTGGTTTGCCTTTATTAAAAATATTTGCTCATGGAGATTTTTTGCAAGTCAAACAGTGAGTTTGTTCACTTGTACACATCTACATTAAGTGCATTTTTTGTTCAGCTGGTGAGAAATCAATTGCAAAATTAACATTTGAGGGCTTATCTGGTGGCGCAGTGATTGAGAGTCCACCTGCCGATGCAGGGGACGCGGGTTTGTGCCCCTGTCCGGGAAGATCCCACATGCCGCGGAGCGGCTAGGCCTGTGAGCCATGGCCGCTGAGCCTGCGCGTCCGGAGCCTGTGCTCCGCAACTGGAGAGGCCACAACAGTGAGAGGCCCGCGTACTGAAAAAAAAAAAAAAAAAAATTGAAAAACTCAAACTGGAAACTGGTCTCATCAGCTGCAATATATTCAAAGCAGTTCTTAAGAGGAAGGGATCAACTCTTCTCAGGCAGGGAAAGGAAGGGTTCAGAAAGAATTGTACATTTGAATGAGTTTTTAGAGAAGAGTAGGTAATATCTACGTAGAAAAAAATGATGAGACAGCAACAAAGCATTAAGAAACTGAGATCATAATATCCTTTCCTTGCACCAAGATCACAGAGTAACAGTCAGATATGCCAGAAGGGAGGGAGAGAGGAAAAGAAAATGTATATGTATATTTTTGACATGCCAAAATAGATGACATGTCATAGAATAGATCATGAAACATGAATATACATTAAATTGGTTATGCACTTTTCAGGAGAAACAATATACCACAGTACTATTTATTTTACCACTATGTAAACAGCAAAGCAACTTGATTAAAAAAGACACTTAAACTGGAAATCATCTCTGAGCATCTCTTATCTTATTTGATCTGTTGCCACTGCTTGTCCTGGTGGCTGGGGGGCGAGGGCACAGACTGCACAGGTGCTGTGCAGGGCCCCCAGGCCCCACTCTGATGCTGCTCTAAAGAAGAACACTCAGGTAGAGGGAAATAGTACAGTGTGATCAAAGCATGCAAATAGGGTGGCATGGCTGTAGCTTCAAGTGTACCCCATAAGCATCAAATTATTTCTGACAAAGGTGATTTCACTGGAGTAGTTTACTTCTCCCAGGGTGGGAACAGGCAGGAAATGTTTGAGAAACAAGGGATCTAGCCTTTTCTTTTGGCTGAGTTGTTTTCTAAGGAACCGCCCTTCAGAAATTAGAATTTCAGGATTTTGCTTTCCTAAATAGATTATTTAAACTAAGGTGAGAATATGGAAAATGGGAGGGATTTGGAGAAGAGGCATAGAGAAGATATGAAAGAAGCTGCTAATAGCCAGAGAGCTTGGAGGGGTAAGATTAGAAGAATTTCAGAATATATTTTATAAAACTTTAAGGTGAGCATCTCTCCCTGAAATCTTTCATAAAATCTACATTACCTGCCATAAGCACTGTGGTTGGATTGTTGGTTTTCTAACAAAGACTTTGTATGAGCCACAGTGTGGAACAAGAGCTGAGAGTACTCATGAAAGGCCAAGCAATTATGGATTCTAACTGGATTTTGTAAATTATAAAGAAGTATTATGCCATTTACTGAAAGAAGTATTAACTGTTAATGAAATATGAGCATTTGAATGTGAAGCTTTTACTAGATATAATTTAAGAAAATAAACTCAAGCCTTCATTGTCCAGAATATGATGATTAAACAAAGTTAAAGAATTCTAAGGTAAGAAATATATGTAAAAATGGTAAAAAGTATATATCTTTTAAGCTATTTTTTGGTAGAATGGAGAGATTTCTTACCTTTTTTTTGTTTTTTGGTAGAAGGAACTTTGACAATGCTACATGTAGCCAGAAAATCATATTTAAATCATGCCCATGTTTGTTTTGTTTGGATTTGTAATAATTTCTTTTTAAAAAAATTTTAAAAAATGAAATTAATTTATTTATTTTTGGCTGCGTTAGGTCTTCATTGTTGCACGTGGGCTTTCTTTAGTTGCGGCAAGTGGGGCTACTTTTCTTTGAGGTTCACAGGCTTCTCATTGCAGTGGCTTCTCTTGTTGTGGAGCACAGGCTCTAGGCACGCAGGCTTCAGTAGTTGTGACACGCGGGCTCAGTAGTTGTGGCTTGCAGGCTCTAGAGCACAGGCTCAGTAGTTGTGATGTATGGGCTTAGTTGCTCCACGGCATGTGGGATCTTCCCAGACCAGGGCTCGAACCTGTGTCCCCTGCATTGGCAGGCAGATTCTTAACCACTACGCCACCAGGGAAACCCCATGGATTTGTAATAATTTCTTGATGAGTACTTACTATGTGCTTGTCACTTGATCCTGCAATTTTCGCAAGTCCAGGGATTTAGCGGGGAGCTCTGAGATATGGCTTGCAGTCTCGAATGGAGGGCTTAACACATATTATCTGATTTTAGCTCCTTTCATCAGTGCTGTGTCAGGACAGGAAAGGAACCATGGGAGGGAGTGTACCTGCGGGCAGGGAATTAGCCCGGGAGGTGAGATGTGAGGCTGACTGGATGTGAGGACTTAAGAAAGCTGCTCAATATTCCTGAGATTCAGATGCAGTGTCACTATTCTACCAAAATTTAACTGAAATTGTAAATGCAAAATAAAATTTCTCCCCAGTAATGTTACCGAACCTAACTTGGGTCTCCTCGTCCATGTGCAGTAAAGCCAATCTATTGACACTGGGTTGCAGTGAAGGAAAGTACATTTATTGCAGGACACCAGTCAAGGAGAACAGATAGCTCATGCTCAAAAGACCAAAACTTCTGGATGGCTTTCAGGAAAGGGGTTTTAAAGGCAGTGTGAGAGAGAGGGCTGCAGGGTGTGTGATCAGCTCATGCACAATTCTCAGACTGGTTGGCATCAAGGTGAAGCTTCAAGCATCATCAACCTGTTTTCAACCAGTCTAGGGTCTATGTTCTTGCGGTCAGCAGTTTTCATCTTGTGGGGGTCTGCTTCCTTTAAAAACAACTTAGGAATGTGAGTCAGGCCTTTATCTTGCAGGGAACTGGGAGTTTGGTGATTCTGCTATGTGGTGGATTTATTGTCTAAATTGTTACCAGTTTCCCAGCCTGACAGCTCTTCTTTGTTTCTACATCTTCACATTTCCTGATCATTAACTCTTGAGTCAGTCTTTTGAGACTCAAGGGAGGCCTGGGATACTAAAGCAAAAGCCTTTTACTTCAAAGGACGGGGACACAAGGGCTTGTATACAGTTTCCAAAAATTCTAGTTATCTCCCATACAACATAACTGGTACAATTTCACCCAAGATATCTACAAATAGAAAAATTTTAAGATTCAATTATATTTTAATATTTTGCAATAGAAATCTTGATTTACTTATTTTTCTTATATTTCATATGTATGTATGTGTTTTATATTTGTCCTCTTTGTGTATTCCATGCCTGTTACTGCTAAGCTAGCCATCTTTTCTGAGAGAAACAGCTCTAGAAAGGTAATTCCTGAGAGTATTTTTTAAATCGATTTTTTAAAGATTTGAGTTCTTTTTCTAATCTACAAGGAGCTTTGCTGCTATTATTTCTATTCTACTGCTTTTTTTTTGTCTCTATTGCTTTACCTTACATACTCATTTATGTTTACTGGAAATATGATTTTAAGGGTGGAATAAGTTACAAGTATATTACTATAGTTTTCCTGATGGAGACCACAAGAACAATTTCTCTCATGTATCAAATTTGGAATCGTTCATTGAGCTTTACCAGAGGCACCAGTGAGATGTCATCTTTTGAACGTCTGACCCCATATACCTGATTGTGTTTCTTTCTTTCTTCTCATTAGCTGCTTGGATGGCTTTGAGATAAATGTGTTGCACTTCTAGAACATGCACAGAATTTCATGACCTGTCCTTGTGCATCTCATCTTGCAGCATGTTATTCTTCTATCCTACCATAACTCCATACCTCATTTTTCTCACCTATTTTACCTTTATTTTGTCCTGTAGACAACTTTGTCAACCTCCATTAAAACTTTCTAGAATACAATAAGGTATGTAAATTTTATTTAACTAAAGAAATTCAACAAAGGAACTTCTGAGGAAAGGTTCCAGTTTGAGAAATAACAGTTAAATGTAGTTACATCAACAGTTTAAAATGTTTTTAAAAAGTAACTAGAATAATATAAATCCAAAGGACACTCAAATTTGTGGGCAAATTCACATTTGCCTTCATTTTTTTTTTTTTTGAAAACTTTATGATGTCTAGATCAGGGGTTGGCGGGCTAAATCTAAATAAATTTTACTGGAACTCAGCTACATCCATTCACTTACATATTGTCTGTGGCTGCTTTCAGCCTATAATTGCAGAGGGAAGGAGTTGGAACAGAGAGTATATGGCCCACAAATCCTACAATTTACTATCTGGCCAGTTATAGGACAAAATTTGCTGACCCATGCTTTAGGTGATTTTGTCAACCTACTGAGTTCTTTTCAGACAGTAAGTGTTGCACTTGTATAGTGCCACCTGTGGTGAGCCCAGGAGGCCCAAGCTGGAAATACAGTATAGAGTATCTGCTAAAGAAATTCCTGACTCTGGTTTCTCCATCAGTATTAATTACAGCACAGGCCTCTGGGGTCAAACATACCCACTCATCAGGGAGAGTTATTTATTTTAGAGAATGTGTGCAAACATAATTCACATATCCATTTTTGTCTGGTGAATAACCAGATCATCTATAATAGACTTGTTACATAAAGCAATTTCCATGTACATGGAGAAAATATTCAATTTTCCTAATGGACTCATACATTACAGTTCATATACTTAAGATACTCTTCTATTTTTAAAAAGTGAATTAAATTTGTCAGGAGACCAAAAATTCTCTAGTAGAAACAAAATGGACAACCTCTGTTTTGATCAGCTTAATCCAATGACATATCTCAAAAAAGGAAAGCCATCTTTTTCCACCTGTATCACATGTGTCTGTCTGCCTGTTTGGGAAAGGGCTATGAAATCTAAGGGAAGTTATTATGTTACTGATGAAAAGCTCCAATCTGTAACACATATGTGCATTTCAGTATATAGTATCTGCTTATTTTCATTAAATTGCATTAAATGCTTCAATATGTAGCAGAGTCATCTTCCTTAGGAAGCATATACTTGTGGAATTCTTTGTGGTATCCTTGGGAATCCCTTTACCATGTATCCATGGCATCCTGCCCCTACTAGACTCATTCCTTCCTGTACCCTTGTATATTTATTGACAGGGTAATTTTTCCTTTCTTACTCTAAGATTTTGCTCTGTCCCTAAGCTGCTGTGTTTGAACTGAAAAATAAAGGGGGAGGGGTAAGGGATAATATATTTGAGGAAAAAATATAACACTACTAGAAATTACTGCATGATAACTGTTTTCTTACTTAAGGGCAGAGACAGAATTTTTCTCTCATCTTCCCCCCCAAACTACTATACATTAGACCTAAGCTAAAGTTTGAAGTAGGAGAACAATGAAAGCTGATATTTTCCAAGCTGAGACAATTTCACCAGTCACACATATTCACCGTATTAGGTAAATGGAAATGAATAACCACTTTTTAAGAAACTTTTATTCTCTGTCACAAGGCATACAATCTATATATGAACTTTAAAAAAAGTAGTTGATTTTAAAATTTCCTCTTTTAACATACACTGTTTTTGTTATTACTGGAAAAAAATAATTGCAAATGTACCTCAACATTTAAGTATTATTTTACTTTATGCTTTTGTAAGCATCTGATAGCATACAGGTGTTTTTCTTTTCAGTTATTCTAGGTTAACCATTCATCTTTGTAATCAGCAGTGCGCCAGACACATAGTAGATACTAAATAAGGTTTCTTTTTAACCAGACTGAACTTCAAGTCCCCAAATCCATCTTATTTCCAAGTTTTCCACTTTATCAGCTAAAAGTCATCATGCTGTTAATTTTGAGGACAAATAACTCACTTTTTGAAACATGAAAATCAGATACAAGCTGTTATTTATTTACTTTTTGTACACCAGAAAAACAAGTGAAATGTCAGAAAAAAATAATTCTAGATGAAATTCAATTATTGCTTGTTAGTTTCAAGTACAAATACCTGGAGGATATTTGCTTCCTATAAAGTACAAAAAAACTCCAGGTGGGTGGAGGGCACATGGCATACTGTGATACACAGGTGTAATCAGTAAAGTATCTGAAACTCTGGAAATCAAATAAGTGTAGAACTTGATGAGACTGTTTTCTCTCATTTGGGTGAGTCGTTATAGCAAGCAAACTCACAGAGTTTAAAAACTTGTGTTTACACTCAGCCAAGTATTGCTGTAGCTTTGTTACTTCCTGTACCTGGTGGGGGATCTCTGTAAGGTGGCAAAGATGACAGTCACAGCATTAACCTGTAGACACCCATTAGTCACTGCATACATACTTGACTTTCTGTTTTCCTCTGCACCACTTTTGGGGTAGGAAAACCTGCATCAGACAGCAGGAGAGGGAAGAATTTCCTTCCAAGTCTAGGTGCTTGTAGCTATTTTGAAACAAATCAGCAATTCCTATCAAGTTACATAGAAGAAGTGAAAATATGTATTAAAATAGTATTTGTTTTTATTTATAGACAATGCCTCTCAAAACAACTCACTTATGTAAAAAGATAATTCAGAATTTGTTGTCATTAGTAATGGTAACAATAAAAATTAATAGCTTAATAGTGTGTATATCAGGCACTATTCTAAGCAATTTATACACGATTAACTTGTTTAATCTTCAATACTTCACAAGTCTGAGGCAAACTAAGGTTAAATAATTTATCCAAGGTCACACAAAAGGGACCAATAATCTGTCTCCAGATCCAAACCATCTCCCCAAGCTCATATTAAAATAAGCATATAAGTACTTTGAGGTCTCAGATTTCTATCAACATTCCTCTAACATTACCAGGAAACACGGGTTCTATTACAGAAGAGGGACTCAAATGTGTCGCATCCTATTTGAGAGGCTGTAGGCTACAGTGGTTAAAAGCACCAACTCTTGAGCTAGGATTTTGAACCCTGGATTAGAGGCCCTTAAAGTTACATAATCTCTCTCTGGTTTACTTTCCTATTCTGTTATGTGGCGATAACGATAGTACCCACCTCATAGAATCATCATGATGATTAAATGGACTAATATGCATAAAGTGTTTAGACTAGTACCTGGCAATTAGGAAGCACTATATAAACGTAATTGATGATTATGATTATGACTGTTGTGAGTTGAATTGTGCCCCCCACCAAAATATGTTGAAATTCTAATCCCCAGTGAATGTGATTGTACTGATATTTGGAAATAGAGGCTTTGAAGATGTAAACTGAGATAGGCTTATACTGGCTTAGGGTGAGCCCTAAATCCAATACTGGTGTCCTTATAAGGAGAGAGAGATTTGGAGATACAGAGAGACCTAGGGAACAAGGCCAGGTGAAAACAGAGGCAGAGATTAGAGTTATGTTGCCACAAGCCAAGAAATGCCAAGAATTGCAAACCAGAAACTAGGAATAGGCAAGGAAGGATTTTTCCCTTCAGAAGGAGCATGGCTCTGCCAAAATTTCGATTTTGGACTTAACTCTAGAACTTTGAAGATGATGATGATGATGATGATGATGATGGTGGTGGTGGTGGTGGTGGTCGTGGTGATGATTCCTTAGTCTTAGGTTGAAGTTTACTAATTCAGTCAGAAATTTCTGTTAACTATTATATGTCAGACATCAAGCTAATCTAAAATTATATGGTTTAAATGGATTTATTAAATATGGCCTACTCATTACAAACCTTAAATATTTTAGAATCAAAATGTAATATTTGGAAGTGAAAGTACTGTATTTAAATTTGAAGTTGTTCACACAAGGTCTCTATAGATGTAGAAGTGATGCAAGTATTTTGAATTGGTTCCCACATCATATGTCATAGATGGCAATTATCAGTCTATCAATCTGAGAAACCACCTAAAGAATTAAACTAATAGGAAATCAGCACATATTTCTGGAGGATAATGTCATTTGAGATCTGGAAATTCATTTTATTATTTGGTTTATTTTGGTTAAATTATTTTAAAGATTAATTTTCTCATCCATGTATCAAGAATATGTTTTCCGATGCTCATTCCTAGAGAAAAGGCAATGAAAAGTCCTGGCAAAGCTTATGACTTTTGCTGAGTTGTACTATTGTAAATAAAATATTGTGATATAAATTTGACTATCTGATGAGATGAATTCATGCATTCCAGACCTGAGAATGAGTTCATGTTCTCTTTTTGGGCCATGACTAAAGAAAAGTATTGTGTCCATGTGGAAGAATATGGAGAAATAAACTATTTTTATGTTATAGAGCAGAGTTGTTAGCTGTATACTTCTATTATGTCTGAGTCAGTATATGCTTGTGAAGTGTATTTGAATGTCACTTGGTCTATCCTCAGAAAAATGCATTGCAATTCTCAGTTGGTCATTACATTAAGCAAAATACATGGTATGAAAACAACTAGAATGAGAAAAATAAAGATGGATACATTGGTAGGAGTATTTTACATTCCTGTTATGAACTATATTTCTTTGAATTCAGCCTTCAAGGTTAAACATTATTACAACAAATTTTAAATTTTAGAAAGATGGAAAAGACAATTTGCACATAGTGTAGTGTGTGTGTTTCTGTGTGCACATTATCAGATTATTCTAAAATCAATATTGCCATCTAGAGAAAAGCTCTAATTCAATCTGATAACAAAGCAGTGTTTTCTTTTTTAATAAAAAGTAGAATATTACTCTCATATTTTCTGTGTCAATTCATATTTCATAATAATGATAAGCCATTTGAAAGTAAATTAGGCAGACTAAACTCTTCAGAAATTAATGTTGCAAGAAAATATCTAAAAATAGATATGTACAAAATCATGTAAATCTAAGGAAAAACATGCTCACTATTTTCTGATTTATTTTTTCAATATAAATAAATATCTCAGATCAGATTTCAAGAGACACAGTAAGGAGTATAGTAGCTAAACTGCTAATTTGGTTTTGCCAAATTCCTTACATAATTGCCCCCCTTCTTACTCTTTACAAATCCACTCTTCCACATGAGTAGAGAAATGGCAGCCATCAATTTGTTTATCCATTCCTTCATACTAAACCATTTATCAAGTCCTGATACATGCAAGGCATTAGGGAAAATGAGTAAAATAAGACAACCAAGGTAACTCGTATACATTCAAGAGATTTTATAGGAGCCGACAAGACAATCCTTCTAGATGTGAACAGATGTTTCTGCTTCCCTGGTTGGTTTAGCCTTGACCCTTATGATCTTCCCCTGGCCATCTCTTATTTCAAAGCTCTTATCCCTCTGGAGTTCACCAATCTGGGAAACAAGGGCAGAGACACAACCTCCCACACCATGGAGGAGATATACAGACTACTGTCAGTTACAACCACAATATGTGCTACCAAGCACACATGTTTAGTGACTTTTTAGGAAAACAATAGGTAAGAAATTGCAATCCCCTGGCAGTCCAGTGGTTAGGATTTGGTGCTTTCACTGCCGTGGCCTGGGTTCAATCCCTGGTCAAAGAACTAAGATTCCACAGGCTACATGGCGCTGCCAAAAATAAAAAATAAAAATAAAAAGAGAAATTGCATTGGTCTCAAACCATCTCAAAATGGTCCTAGAATTTGGGTCATTGATCAAAGTTATAAATAATTTCATCTTTTACTTCTTATATTTTAGATAGTTTGCATGTTCATTCTTATGGGATCTTTTCATCTGAAGCTGGTCTTATTAACCAATCTGAAAATTCAATCTCTAGGAATTAAAGACTTAGTCCTTTTATATATACTTTTATATGAAGACCATAAGTCAGAGTATAAATTTTATATTACTTTTGGACTAAAAGATTATATTAGTTTGCTATGGCTACCTTAACTAAGTACTACAGACTGGGTGGCTTAAACAAAATAAATTTGTTTTCTCCTAGTTCTGGAGGCTAGAAGTCTAAGATCAAGGTGTTGGCAAGTTGGGTTTCTCCTGAGGCCTCTCTCCTTGACTTGCAGATGGCTACTTTCTCACTGTGTCCTCACAGGGTCATCCCCCGTCTTTGTGTGCTGAGTCCTAAACTCTTCTCAGAAGGACAAAGTCATATTGAATAAGGGTCCATCCTAATGACTCCTTTTTAACTTAGTTACCTCTTTAAAGACCCTATCTCCAATACAGTTACATTGTGAGGTATTAGGGGGTTAGGGCTTCAACAAAGGAATTTTGAGGGGACACAAGTAAGCCCATAACAAAGGCATAACTTAAAACATTCAAAAATTACTAGAAAGTTAAATTTAGCAGCTAAGCCGGGAAACTAAACACATCTTTGAAAGGTGAAATAAAACTTTCTAAAATATTGACTTTAATCAGATTGAATATCTGTAGCTAATTAGTTTAACTGGACTAATATTTTTCCTGTAAATCTTCCAAAACTGTAAAGGACCCACTCAAGACAAAAATGAATTTCTGATAATATCTTAATATTTTTTAACTTCCAAAACCTACCAACTTGGTAGCACTTGTTTGCCTATAGAGAGAAATTTTTTTTTTTTTTTTTTGTGGTACACGGCCCTCTCACTGTTGTGGCCTCTCCCACTGCAGAGCACAGGCTCCGGATGCGCAGGCTCAGCGGCCATGGCTCACAAGCCTAGCCGCTCCACAGCATGTGGGATCTTCCCGGACCGGGGCAGGAACCCGTGTCCCCTGCATCGGCAGGTGGACTCTCAACCACTGCGCCACCAGGGAAGCCCTAGAGAGAACTTTTAAAATGTCATGGAATACTATTTAAGTAATTTCCTTTTCCCTCATATTTAGAGAGATATTCACTCTTCTGTAATCTATAATCAGTCACAATAATTACTTGAGCTGTTTTATGTCAATAATTATCCTTTTTACTATAAGACGCAGATAAAACACTTGTTCTCTAAAAGCTGAACTCCAATCCTAAGAATGAGGGTCATTCCAGAGGACATGAAAAGAAAAAAAAGAATAGTAGTGTGTAGTAGGATACACTTTTGTCTCCCAAATGTCTCTACTATCCACTGGGAGAGGTTTTTAAGGGCAGTACAATTATAGAGTTTAAATTTTAAAAACTATTGCTTTTATCTATATTAAATTGGAAGAAAAAAATTCCTGGAGGAAATATTTAGGCTAATTTCTGTCATCTGAATTTTTTTAAGGATAAGATTTGTAAGAAGGAAGAATAAGGCATTAACACCAAGTGCCTAAGTGCACATGTGTTTGGTGGTGGAGGCTGTGGTTGCAGTGGGTTTTGATGTGTCTAAGAAATTACTGGGGAATACTGCTTGGAGGATTAGAGGGAGGAAGGTAGGATGAAGGGATGGAACAGAGAAAAAGTGAGAACAGGATACCAAACAAAATAACAGGTTAAGTGTATTATTTCAGACCAGCTCTTTAATCACACTGACATAGGACTGCCAAACATATTAGTGAATCTGTTTCTTTTGTGTGTGTGTTTGAGAGTTTCAAAAATCTCTTCTCCAGTTGCTGCCTAAATGAAACATATTAATTTTAATCAGTGGTATCACTAAAGATTAGGCCCAGTCATTAAAACATTTTTTAAAAAGATAATTTGTGAAAACACAAAGTAAGGAGTAATAATCACACATTAGTCTTCTATTTATTTAAAATAAAGGTATTGGGAGACCTTCAAGATGGTGGAGGATTAAGATGTGGAGATCACCTTCCTCCCACAAGTACATCAAAAATGCATCTACATGTGGAACAACTCCTACAGAACACCTACTGAACGCTGGCAGAAGACCTCAGACTTCCCACAAGGCAAGAAACTCCCCACATACCTGGGTAGGGCAAAAGAAAAAAGGAAAAACAGAGACAAAAGAATAGGGATGGGACCTGCACCAGTGGGAGGGAGCTGTGAAGGAGGAAAGGTCTCCACACACTAGGAAGCCCCTTCGCGGGCAGAGATGGGGGGTGGAGGAGGTGGGGAAGCTTCAGAGCCACGGAGGAGAGCGCAGCAACGGGGGTGCGGAGGGCAAAGCGGAGAGACTCCCGCACAGAGGATCGGCGCCGACCGGCACTCACCAGCCCGAGAGGCTTGTCTGCTCACCCGCTGGGGCGCGTGAGGGCTGGGAGCTGAGGCTCCGGCTTCGGAGGTCAGATCCCAAGTAGAGCACTGGGGTTGGCTGTGTGAACACAGACTGAAGGGGGCTAGTGCACCACAGCTAGGTGGGAAGGAATCCGGGAAAAAGTCTGGAACTGTCTGAGAGGCAAGAGACCATAGTTTCAGGGTGCACGAGGAGAGGGGATTCAGAACATGACCTAAGCGAGTGCCAGAGACAGGTGCAAGCCGCGGCTATCAGCGCGGACACCAGAGACGGGCATGAAACGCTAATGCTGCAGCCACCAAGAAGCCTGTGTGCATGCACAGGTCACTATCCAGACATCCCCTCCCAGGAGCCTGTGCAGCCTGCCACTGCCAGGGTCACATGATCTAGGGACAACTTCCCTGGGAGGACACATGGCATGCCTCAGGCTGTTGCAATGTCACACTGGCCTCTACCACCACAGGGTGGCCCCACATTCCATAACCCCCTCTCCGCCGGCCTGAGTGAGCCAGAGCCCCCGAGTCAGCTGATACTTTAACCTGTCTGGGCAAAGAACAGATGCCAGAGGGCAACCCACACACAGAGGTGGGGCCAAATCCAAAGCTGAGCCCCAGGAGCTGTGCGAACAAAGAAGAGAAAGGGAAATCTCTCCCAGCAGCCTCAGGAGCAGCGGATTAAATCTCCACAATCAACTTGATGTACCCTGCATCTCTGGAATACCTGAATACACAATGAATCATCCCAAAATTGAGGTGGTGGACTTCGGGAGCAACTGTAGATTTGGGGTTTACTTTCTGAATCTAATTTGTTTCTGGTTTTATGTTTACCTTAGTTTAGTGTTTAGAGCTTCATTTGTTTATTGATTTAGTTGCTCTCTTCCTTTATATATATATATATAATTTTTTCCTTTTTTATATTCTTTTTTCTCTTTTTGTGAGTGTGTATATGTATGCATCTTTGTGTGATTATAGCTTTGTTTTTACCATTTGTCTTAGGGTTCTGTCTGCCTGTTTTTTTTTTTTTTTTAGTATAGTTTTTAGTGCTTGTTATCATTGGTGGATTTGTTTTTAGGTTTAGTTGCTCTCTTCTTTCTTTTTTTTTAGTACTTTTAAATTTTTTATTTTTAATAATTTTTTTCTATTTCTTATTTTAATAACTATTTATTTTATTTTATTTTATTTTATTTTATTTTTCTTTCTTTCTTTCTTTCTTTCTTTTCTCCCTTTTCTCCTGAGCCGTGTGGCTGAGAGGGTCTTGATACACTGACCGGGTGTCAGGCCTGTGCCTCTGAGGTGGGAGAGCTGAGTTCAGGACATTGGTCCCCCACAGACCTCCTGGCCCCACATAATATCAAACACCAAAAGCTCTCCCAGAGATCTCCATCCCACACTAAGACCCAGATCCACTCGACAACCAGGAAGCTCCACTGCTGGACACTCCATAGCAAACAACTAGCAAGACAGGAACACAAACACACCCATTAGCAGAGAGGCTGCCAAAAATCATAATAAGTTCACAGACATTCCAAAAAACACCACCAGATGCAGTCCTGCCCACTAGAAATACAAGATCCAGCCTCATCCACCAGAACAGAGGCACCAGTCCCCTCCACCAAGAAGCATACACAACACACTGAATCAACCTTACCCACTGGGAGAAGACACCAAAAACAATGGAAACTAAGAACCTGCAGCCTGCAAAAAGGAGACCCCAAACACAGTAAGTTAAACAAAATGAGAAGACAGAGAAATATGCAGCAGATGAAGGAGAAAGGTAAAAACCAACCACCAATCAAATGAAGTGGAAATAGGCAGTCTACCTGAAAAAAAACTCAGAGTAATGATAGTAAAGATGATCCAAAATATTAGAAATAGAATGGAGAAAATACAAGAAATGTTTAACAAGGACCTAGAAGAACTAAACAGCAAACCAACAATGATGAACAAAACAATAAATGAAATTTAAAATTCTCTAGAAGGAATCAATAGCAGAATAACTGAGGCAGAAGAATGGATAAGTGACCTGGAAGATAAAATAGTGGACATAACTACTGCAAAGCAGAATAAAGAAAGAAAAAATGAAAAGAATTGAGGACAGTCTCAAAGACCTCTGGGACAAAGTTAAATCCACCAACATTCGAATTAAAGGGGTCCTTGAAGAAGAAGAGGAAAAAATAGGGACTGGGAAAATATTTGAAGAGATTATAGTTGAAAACTTCCCTAATATGGGAAAGGAATTAGTCACTCAAGTCCAGGAGGCACAGAGAATCCCATATAGGATAAATCTAAGGAGAAACACAATACACATATTAATCAAACTGTCAAAATTAAACACAAAGAAAAAATATTAAAATCAGCAAGGGAAAAGCAACAAATAATATACAAGGGAAACCCCATAAGGTCATCAGCTGTTCTTTCAGCAGAAACTCTTCAAGCCAGAAAGAAGAGGCAGGACATATTTAAAGAGATGAAAGGGAAAAATCTACAACCAAGATTACTCTAACCAGCAAGAATCTCATTCAGATTCAATGGAGAAATTAAAACCTTTACAGACAAGCAAAAGCTAAGAGGATTCAGCACCACCAAACCTGCTTTACAACAAATGCTAAAGGGACTTCTCTAGGCAGGAAACACAAGAGAAGGAAAAGACCTGCAATAATAAACCCAAAACAATTAAGAAAATGATAATAGGAATATATATATTGATAACTACCTTAAATGTAAATGGATTAAATGTTCCAGCCAAAGGACATAGACTGGCTGAATGGTTACAAAAACAAAACTCATATGTATGCTGTCTGCAAAAGACCACTTCAGACCTAGGGACACATACAGACTGAAAGTGAGGGGATAGAAAAAGATACCCCTTGCAAGTGGAAATCAAAAGAAAGCTGGAGTAGCAATCACATATCAGACAAAATAGACTTTAAAATAGACTAGTGCAAGAGACAAAGAAGGACGCTACATAATGATCATGGGATCAATCCAAGAAGATATAACAATTGTAAATATTTATGCATCCGGGCTTTCCTCGTGGCACAGTGGTTGAGAGTCCGCCTGCCGATGCAGGGGACACGGGTTCGTGCCCCGGTCCTGGAAGATCCCACATGCCGTGGAGCGGCTGGGCCCGTGAGCCATGGCTGCTGAGCCTGCACGTCCGGAGCCTGTGCTCCACAGCAGGAGAGGTCACAACAGTGAGAGGCCCGCATACTGCAAAAAAAAAAAAATAATAAATAAATTTATGCTCCCAACATAGGAACACCTCAATACATAAGGAAAATGCTAACAGACATAAAGGGGAAATCGACAGTAACACAATAAGAGTAGGGGACTTTAACACCACACTTTCACCAGTGGACAGGTCAACCAAAGTGAAAAGAAATCAGGAAATTCAAGATTTAAATGATACATTAAACAAGATGGACTTAATTGATATTTATAGGACATTCTATGGAAAACAATAGAATACACTTTCTTCTCACTTGCTCATGGAACATTCTCCAAGATAGATCATATGGGTCACAAATGAAGCCTTGATAAATTTAAGAAAATTGAAATTGTATCCAATATCTTTTCTGACCACAATGCTATGAGACTAGATTATTTACAGGAAAAAAAACCTGCAAAAAAGTACAAACACATGCATGCTAAGCAATACACTATTAAATAACCAAAGGATCACTGAAGAAATCAAAGAGGAAATCAAAAAATACCTAGAAACAAATGACATGAAGACATGACAACTCAAAACCTATGGGGTACAGCAAAAGCAGTTCTAAGAGGGAAGTTTATAGCAATACAATCCTAACTTAAGAAATAAGAAACATCTCAAATAAACAACCTAACCTTACACCTAAAGAAATTAAAGAAAGAAGAACAACAAAAAATACCCCAAAGTTAGCAGGAGGAGAGAAATCATAAAGATCAGATCAGAAATAAATGAAAAAGAAATGAAGGAAACAATAACAAAGATCAATAAATCTAAAAGCTGGTTCTTTGAGAAGATAAACAAAATTGATAAACCATTCATAGAATTAGAAATGAAAAAGGAGAAGTAACAGCTGACACTGCAGAAATACTAAGAATCACAGGAGAATACTACAAGCAAGTGTATGCCATTAAAATGGACAACCTGGAAAACATGGACAAGTTCTTAGAAAAGCACAACCTTCCAAGACTGAACCAGGAAGAAATAAAAAATATAAACAGACCAATCGCAAGCATTGAAATTGAAACTTTGATTTAAAATCTTCCAACAAACTAAAGCCCAGGACCAGACGGCTTCACAGGTGAATTCTATCAAACATTTAGAGAAGAGCTAACACCTATACTTCTTAAACTCTTCCAATATATAGCGGAGGGAAGAACACTCCCACACTCATCCTACGAGACCACCATCACCCTGATACCAAAACCAGACAAAGATGTCACAAAGAAAGAAAACTACAGGCCAATGAGCATAGATGCAAAAATCCTCAACAAAATACTAGCAAACAATCCAACAGCACGTTAAAGGGATCATACACCATGATCAAGTGAGGTTTATCCCAGGAATGCACAGATTCTTCAATATATACAAATCAATCAATGTGATACACCATATTAACAAATTGAAGAAGAAAAACCATATGATCATCTCAATTGATGCAGAAAAACTTTTGACAAAATTCAACACGCATTTATGACAAAAACCCTCCAGAAAGTAGGCATAAAGGGAATCTACCTCAACATAATACCAGCCATATATGGCAAACCTACAGCCAACATTGTTCTCAGTGGTGAAAAACTGAAACCATTTCCACTAAGATCAGGAACAAGACAAGGTTTCCAACTCTCACCACTATTATTCAACATTGTTTTGGAAGTTTTAGCCACAGCAATCAGAGATGAAAAAGAAATAAAAGGAATCCAAATTGGAAAAAAAGAAGTAAAGCTGTCACTGTGTGTGGATGACATGATACTATACATAGAGAATCCTAAAGATTCTTTCAGAAAACTACTAGAGCTAATCAATGAATTAGGTAGAGTAGCAGGATACAAAATTAATGCACAGAAATCTCTTGCATTCCTATATACTAATGATGAAAAATCTGAAAGAGAAATTAAGGAAACACTCCCATTTACCATAAAAAAGAATAACTTACCTAGGAATAAACCTACCTAAGGAGACAAAATTCCTGTATGCAGAAAACTATAAGACATTGATGAAAAAAATTAAAGATGATAGAGGGAGAGATATACCATGTTCTTGGATTGGAAAAATCAACACTGTGAAAATGACTATACTACCCAAAGAAATCTACAGATTCAATGCAATCTCTAACAAACTACCAATGGCATTTTTCACAGATATAGAAGAAAAAAAATTCACAATTTGTATGGAAACACAAAAGACCCCGAATAGCCAAAGCAATCTTGAGAAAGAAAAATGGAGCTGGAGGAATCAGTCTCCCTGACTTCAGGCTATACTACAAAGCTACAACAATCAAGAGAAAAACAGAAAGATAGATCAATGGAACAGGATAGAAAGCCCAGAGATAAACTCACGCATATATGGTCACCTTATCTTTGATAAAGAAGGTAAGAATATACAATGGAGTAAAGACAGCCTCTTCAATAAGTGGTGTTGGGAAAACTGGACAGCTACATATAAAAGAATGAAATTAGAACACTCCCTAACACTATACACAAAAATAAATTCAAAATGGATTAAAGACCTAAATATAATGCCAGACACTATAAAACTCTTGGAGGAAAACATAGGCAGAACACTCTATGACATAAATCACAGCAAGATCCTTTTTGACCCACCTCCTAGAGAAATGGAAATAAAAACAAAAATAAACAAATGGGACCTAATGAAAGTTAAAAGCTTTTGCACAGCAAAGGAAACCATACAAAAAAGGAAAAGACAACCCTCAGAATGGGAGAAAATATTTGAAAATGAAGCAACTGACAAAGGATTGATCTCCAAAATACACAAGCAACTTATGTAGCTGAATGTCAATAAAACAAACAACCCAAACCAAAATGGGCAGAAGACCTAAATAGACATTTCTCCAAAGGAGATATACAGATTGCAAAAAAAACACATGTAAGGATGCTCAACATTACTAATCATTAGAGAAATGAAAATCAAAACTACAATGAGGTATCACCTCATACTGGTCAGAATGGCCATCATCAAAAAGTCTACAAACAATAAATGCTGGAGAGGGTGTGGAGAAAAGGGAATGCTCTTACACTGTCGGTGGAAATGTGCATTGATATAGCCACTATTGAGAACAGTATGGAGGTTCTTTAAAAAACTAAAACCACCATACGACCCAGCAATCCCACTACTGGGCATATACCCTGAGAAAACCATACTTTAGAGAGTGTCATGTACTACAGTGTTCATTGCAGCTGTATTTACAATATCCAGGACATGGAAGCAATCTAAGTGTCCATTGGCATATGAATGAATAAAGAAGATGTGGCACAAATATACAATGGAATATTACTCAGCCATAAAAGGAAATGAAATTGAGTTATTTGTAGGGAGGTGGATGGACCTAAAGACTGTTGTACAGAGTGAAGTAAGTTAGAAAGAGAAAAACAAATACCATATTCTAACACATATATATGGAATCTAAAACAAAGAAACCAAAATGGTTCTGAAGAACCTAGGGGCAGGACAGGAATAAAGACAGAAATGTAGAAAATAGACTTGAGGACAGAGGGAGGGGGAAGGGTAAGTTGGGATGAAGTGATAGCATGTCATGGACATATATTCACTACCAAATGTAAAATAGCTAGTGGGAAGCAGCTGTATAGCTCAGGAAGATCAGCTTGGTGCTTTGTGTCCACCTAGAGGGGTGGGATAGGGAGGGTGGGAGGGAGATGCAAGAGGGAGGAGATATGGGGATACATGTATATGTGTAGCTGATTCACTTTGTTATACAGCAGAAACTAACACACCATTGTAAAGCAATTATACTCCAATAAAGATGTTAAAATTTTTTTTAAATTTAAAAATGAAATAAAATAAAGGTATTAAACAAACCCAACATCATCATTTTGCTCTCAAAATTCTTAATAGTCCTTCGTAAGCCTACCATCACAGTCATATTTCCAACTGCTTTCATACTTTGTGATGCTCATTTTGCCTTTTTAGATCACATTACTGTTTTCTTCCCGGAGAGAGTTTATTCTACATACATAATTCTAAATTATATTTTAATAATACATAAAGTAACAGGACCGTTTTCTCTAAGAGTTTTTTCTTTTATCAGAGAGACCATTCTGATAACACAAAGACTACAATTGAATGTGCACTTGCTATTGATTTAACTTGCTCCATAATGATGAGAAGCTCTGGAAAACCCTTGGAAATTGTAAGGTGGACTTCGGGAAGGTGGGTTCTGATGGACTCCAAAAGCATGAATACTGCTGTCTTTCTGTTACTAGCTAATGGGAACCACTGTCCAACATAAGCAACAGTGTGGAGAAGAACAGCTCTCCTCCACAGTCTTAACTCTTAGCGCCTGTGGAGTGAAAGCTTTGAGAGACAGGACAATACACCTCCTTGATGGGGTCAGGGTTAAAGCAGTTGCAGGATGTGCATGCAGCCATGCTTATGTCTGGGGGAAGCAAACGCTTGCTACACACTTAATTTCATTGCTTTAATTGCTGAGGTTACAACAACTAATACACAGTTCCTGCCTTCCAAGTCTTTGGTCAGAAAGAAAACAGTTAATATTATAAAAGCGACGGAAGGGCACCAGAAGTTAATCTTAAAAAACACAAACAAACTATTTTTAAGATAAAGAATTAGTCATTTTGGGCTTCCCTGGTGGCGCAGTGGTTGAGAGTCCGCCTGCCGATGCTAGGGGACACGGGTTCGTGCCCTGGTACGGGAAGATCCCACGTGGCGCAGAGCGGCTGGGCCCGTGAGCCGTGGTCGCCGAGCCTGCGCGTCCGGAGCCTGTGCTCCGCAACGGGAGAGGCCACAACAGTGAGAGGCCCGCGAACCGCAAAAAAAAAAAAAAAGAATTAGTCATTTTAAAGTTTAATGTCTGACAGTGTTTAAGTTTTTAAAATATTGTCTTAAATATTATATTTTCCAAAACTCTATTCAATAGAATTAGTATTCATACTAATTGTTTAATTAAAGAGAATGTTTTTTTCTATGTTTAAAAAAGTCTGTATTGACATTTCTTGTTTCTCAGTTTTCAATGCCAAGACAGAGATCTAATTTGCCTGGTTGGGAGAAAAGGCACCTTACTCTCCAGTGGATGTTAATTACTTGAAGGCAAAAAGCAGGAGTTCTTGACTTGGGCCTATAGCTTTCCTGAAGTTATTAGCTGAATGATGTGTTGATGTAAACATTTTATGGAAGAGGATTGTAACTCTTAATAGATTTTCAAAATAATGACCCCTAATTAATAAGCAACATTTACTTTGGGGGATAATGGGAAGCTAAATGCCAAGTGTTTAAATTCTATTTTAGTGATAAAAACATCACAATGACTCATATTAGTTTTGCTAAACTTTTGTCCCAAAGATCATTTTTACACTATCTTCAAGTCCAACTTTCCTTCATCTTTATTTCTGGAATTCATTTTCTTAAATAAAAGGTTGCATTTTCCATAATGTCTGCCTACTTCCCAGAATATCAAAGTCATTTTTCATTTCAACACTATTCTCTAAATTTAATTCCCACAACATTCTACTTTATAATATTCTGGCCATACTTACTAAATCTTTTAACAATGCTATGTATTCCAAGTTCAAACTACAACTACTATTTTTTCTTCAAAAAGAAGAGCTAAGAACTAAAATTTTAGATGTTTTTATTTTTATACAAATTTCAAAATTATATCTTATAAAATAGTGCATTAAATTTCAAAATGACATTTTTTCTTTTCTTAGATGTATGAATTAATGTATCTAAATTTTGACCTCTATGTTTGGCATAAGCCATTGTCATCTCTAGAGCCATTTTTTGAAATATAAAGCACAATTTTTTAGTGTGCCTTGTTTTAATTTTCTTCTAATATGTTTGGAATATGACAACTATAAAATCTATGCATGTTGAAATTGTAAATTTTATCTCAAACCACAAACAGCCATTTATATTTGTGAACTCCACCATCTTTTTACCGCTAGTGCCTTTTGAAATGTCTGTTAATAGACTTGTTTACAGTATTCAATTTCAAAATTCAGTTAATTATTGAAAATAATTACTACTTCTGTATTAAATTTATTTTATCCTTTCTTTTATGATTTCTTCAGATGATCTCTATAAATACCTAAATATATATCAAATATATAGGTAGTTAATATAGATTTAAATAATATATATACTTATATCTAAATATATTTATGTAAATACAAATATCTATAAATATCTAGAAACTATTAACAGTATGAGCCATCTTAGGCTTCTGTGTCTTCCCTGAATGGTACTTTGTTTTTTACAAAAAAGTAATTACAAGTGCACCCAGGATCTTAAGAAATTTGTTTTACCCAAAGAAGTAATTTCCTAAGCATAATTGTGGAAAAATACAACTTGGTTTATTTTGTGATGTATAAAATATATTAAATTTGGCAATCACTTTATTTACAGTACAATACTCTACTGGTCTTAAAACAGTCTCCAGTGAATGATTATGTCTTAGTTTTCACACACACAACTGAATAATAATAAAAATCTATAAATTTATAAAAACTGATCTACTCAGTATCCCACAATTGACTTGATTGATATTCAAACACTTATAAATAACATTAGGGGAAAGTGAACTGTAGTGTACTTTTTAAATTTTTTTTTACATCTTTATTAGAGTATAATTGGTTTACAATGGTGTGTTAGTTTCTGCTTTATAACAAAGTGTATCAATTAAACATATACATATGTTCCCATATCTCTTCCCTCCTGCGTCTCCCTCCCTCCCACCCTCCCTATCCCACCCCTCCAGGCAGTCACAAAGCACGGAGCTGATCTCCCTGTGCTATGCGGCTGCTTCCCACTAGCTATCTACCTTACATTTTGTAGATACATATATGTCCATGCCTCTCTCTCGCTTTGTCACAGCTTACCCTGTATGACAGACTCTAGATCTATCCACCTCATTACAAATAGCTCAATTTCGTTTCTTTTTATGGCTGAGTAATATTCCATTGTATATATGTGCCACATCTTCTTTATCCATTCATCCGACGACGGGCACTTAGGTTGTTTCCATCTCCGGGCTATTGTAAATAGAGCTGCAATGAACATTTTGGTACATGACTCTTTCTGAATTCTGGTTTCCTCAGGGTATATACCTAGTAGTGGGATTGCTGGGTCATATGGTAGTTCTATTTGTAGTTTTTTAAGGAACCTCCATACTGTTCTCCATAGTGGCTGAACCAATTCACATTCCCACCAGCAGTGCAAGAGTGTTCCCTTTTCTCCACACCCTCTCCAGCATTTATTGTTTCTAGATTTTTTGATGATGGCCATTCTGACTGGTGTGAGATGATATCTCATTGTAGTTTTGATTTGCATTTCTCTAATGATTAATGATGTTGAGCATTCTTTCATGTGTTTGTTGGCAGTCTGTATATCTTCTTTGGAGAAATGTCTATTTAGGTCTTCTGCCCATTTTTGGATTGGGTTGTTTGTTTTTTTGTTATTGAGCTGCATGAGCTGCTTATAAATTTTGGAGATTAATCCTTTGTCAGTTGCTTCATTTGCAAATATTTTCTCCCATTCTGAGGGTTGTCTTTTGGTCTTGTTTATGGTTTCCTTTGCTGTGCAAAAGCTTTTAACTTTCATTAGGTCCCATTTGTTTATTTTTGTTTTTATTTCCATTTCTCTAGGAGGTGTGTCAAAAAGGATCTTGCTGTGATTTATGTCATAGAGTGTTCTGCCTATGTTTTCCTCTAAGAGTTTGATAGTTTCTGGCCTTACATTTAGGTCTTTAATCCATTTTGAGCTTATTTTTGTGAATGGTGTTAGGGAGTGATCTAATCTCATACTTTTACATGTACCTGTCCAGGTTTCCGAGCACCATTTATTAAAGAGGCTGTCCTTTCTCCACTGTACATTCCTGCCTCCTTTATCAAAGATAAGGTGACCATATGTGCGTGGGTTTATCTCTGGGCTTTCTATCCTGTAGTGTACTTTTGAATATAACAAAATTAATCATCTATGATATAATGCTCTATGTGCACATGATGTCTTCTTAGGTTTCCATTTTGGAAAAACAAAATTGATACCTAAATTTTTTTCTAATTATTCTCAGTTTCTTACATTACATTTGAAACCCTTAGGAAGTTTTGGAGTCAATTATAGTTTTTCTTTTCCTTTTAAATTTTTTCTCACAGTTTCATATAACTTTTTTTTCAATAAGGCTATTTAATGGTTATAAACACTGGGTATACTAGAACATATTTGACGTTAATAATAGTAATTTAAATCCCATTCACATAGGGCATGAGTCAAGCAACAAATTTTCTCCTAATCCTTAACATTGAGTAATTTCAGCCAATGCTTCCACATTTCTTAGAATTACAAAATTGAATATGCCTTTACATAATATCTTTCAATCTTTGTTGCTGGTTATTCTCCATATTGAAGAAAAGATTACATAGTAATGTGTAAGATCACAGTCATGGATGAGGTAACTTAGAAACCATAATAAAGCATTACATTCAGCAATGCCAATGAAGACACAGTAAGTTTTTCTTCCCATTTAAAATTTTCACCTAGTACAATTATTCTGAAGTACAGGAAACTTCCACATAAGAATGCTTTCTAATTTTCCTTCAGATCATCACTTCTATCATCAGAATAAGAGACCAAGAATGAGTCAGAGACAAGAGGAAATGAAGACAACTGTAGCACGGTTTATATGTCAGATTTGTAGAGCCCAATGCTTTACAAGCTTTTTACATGTGTTCTGGTACTTCGCTAATGCAGCTACAGTATCTCCAGGGCCTTTAACATCCTTTCTTTCATCTCTCAAGTGGCCCATAAATGATGGTTAGGAGAACACAGGAAAAAGAAAATGACCAGAGGGGTTTTCTAGTCATTTTTTCCAGTTTGATCATTTAAAACAAATTCTTGTTCTTTTTAATTGGGTCTACCTATCTTCGAGAAACTGTTTAAATTTTACGGAATCCCACAAGCTAACCAAATACCTAAAAAAAGTTTCAATCCCTCTTCAGGTATTGACAGTGATTTTAAGGGACCCACAGGTATAGGCAATGGCATTCTTGCACTGGATAGTTTATGAGCAAGTGGAATATAAGCTCCCCTCTTTCTCCCCCATCAGCAATGAAAATAAGCCTAAAAATGGACTCAAGTTCAATTAGGGATTGTTTAATTGACCTGCTGTTGAGTCAGTCCTGATTTTCTTGTCACAGATTTTAGCTACAAAATTTAGAGTGTCTGAAAATGTTGCTGTTTACAATGTGTGTGAAAACTGTGTGAGCTGTAGCCCTCCAGAGCTGCTGAAATCATGCAGACTGAACATTAAATTTACCCTCCTCAGAGAAAGAACTTTTCTTTCAATGCATGACCTACTTACTCTTAAATATCAAAATGGTTATATTTGGTAGCTTCCTTTCTTTTTCTTTTTGTTCATTTGTTTGCATTTTTTGCCTTTATATTGTAAGATTAAAATAAAATTAAGCAAAGCAAATGAATGTTAAAATTCAAAGGCATTTGAAGACCTATAACTCAATAATGAAAATAGATATAAAGATTAATTTTTACTATGAATGCAGGTTTTATAACCCGGAAAACTGTACACTATACACTTGGTCTAGTTTCACTGATAAGATTCATTCACTCCACTATACTATACTTCGAAAAATCCAGTCAAGGATACACATACACATAGTAAAATCTAAGCTATTCCTTCATTTTAAGAAACTAAAAATAATTTTTACTACACTTTATAGTTCACTATACTTTTTTAATTCTAAATATATTATTCATAAGAACTATTTCAATATAGTTTGCTTTTTTCAACTTAAGCCCTGCCACCCCCAACAAAAATGCTAAGGAAAACAAATGAATAACAGGATATTCTGTATCAGCTATCTATGACTGTACAACAAATCTTCTTACAATTTTAGGGGTTTAAAAAGGAAGTATGTGCTACTATTCATGAGTCTACAGGTCAGCAAAATGGTTGTTCCAGTTTAGGACCAGCTCCTTCCTCATCACTGGTTTTCTGTCAATTACCTTGGTAGCAGCTCTGCTTCTAGGAGCTTGCTGGATGTTGATTGGGCTGCCCTGTTTCTCTCTCCTGCTAGTTGAAGTTTATTCATCTACTCACTGAAAAAGATTCAATAGAATGAAGCTCTTTTGAAAGTAGAACTTAAAAACATTGTAGGCTTTCTCTGATACAGACTCAAGTCCATCCTGAGAGCCAAATCCACAATTATTTGGGAGACATGCATCTCTCTCTGGATTTACTCATGGCAGCTTTGGCCATGTCAGAAGGTTATGAGACAAGCCTCTTAAGTTTCTCAGAAACCCTTTTATCTAGCTGAAAGGGAAGCCTGGGCACTGACTTAAGTCTTAATAAAGGGTTTTATAATAACACACTAGATTTGACTTGTCCTCAGAACTTGTTTTATGTTGGAACCCTTACTAGTTGGGAAGACAAAATATAAGAAACAATTTTGTTTTTATTTTTTTTTAGATCTCTCTAAATTTTTCTTGAAAACTGATCAGGTCTTTCTCTAGTTCAGAGATTGGCAAACTAAGAGCTGCAGACCAAATTCAACCCACCTCCTATTTTTGTATGAACTAAGAGCTAAGACTCTTTGTTAAATTTTCTTTTTTTTGGTTAAAAAAATCAAAAGAAGGATAACATTTTGTGATACATGCAAATTATGTCATATTCATATTTCAGTGTTCATAAATAGGGTTTTTTGAAACTCAGCCACACTCATTCATTTACATATTCTGTTTTTGCACTGCAGTAACCTAGTTTGTCGTGGTCCGAACGCGGGTTGGAAAAGAACTTCCAGACACAAGGCAGAATGTAAAGAAGACAGAATTTATTAAAGGGAAGGGTCGCTGCCAGAAGAGCGGGCTGATTTCCTGATACTCAGGGAGAGCCAACCCCGAGCAAGTGTTACTGGTCTGTTTTTATAGCTAGGGAACAAAGAACTTTCGAGTCACCTGCTGATTGGGCAGGGTATGCGTACTTCCAGTATGCAGAGCTGGAGAGGAAGGGGACAAATACCTTTCCTTATATGGGCTGGGAAAAGGGCAGGGCATGCTGCTTGGGAGGGCTCAGGGATATTGTAATGGCCACTACATGACAGAGTGAAAAGAGTGGTGTAACTCTTTGTTCTGGCAATGTTGGACCTTGTTTAGGTTTATCTTGTTCTTTGCCCCTGGAGCACCATATTTCTCCTTCTCTTTATTTATAGAGCCAGTCCTTTTGCCCTGTTCAACACCCTGTTCATGTCTACTTATCTGCTTAGCTCCTTCTCAGGTATTTGGGAATGCTTTTTGTAAGAAGGAGCAATGATCTCTCTCTGGTTACTTCCTGCTGGGCAGGGGCGTCACAGGGGCCCTGGGTTCCTGATGCCTGCCCTCTGTCAGGGTATTCCTAGAGAGGGGGTGGAGGTTCCATGGAACATTGATGCATTGATGGCAGCTTGTGCAAGTGTTTTCCGGGTGTTGACTGGCTGGTATTCTTGTTGCCTTACCATTTGGAGGTTTATTTGTTGTATTCTAGAAGAGACAAACTTAACAAAGAGGTTAAAAATATATGGCCCGAAGATCAGTAAAAGTAGGAAGGCTATTACAGGACCTAGGAAAGGGTTTAGCCAACAGAACCAGGACCAGATATTAGTCTTGAAATCCCACGAGTCGAATCCCCCTGAGGGTCCCTTCATGTAAAACCCGTTAGCTCTTTGGATAATATTCCAAAGGTTAGTTTGAATTTTGCCAGACTGGTTGACAAAAAACAGCATTCCTCCTTTAACATTGCACAGGCCCCACCTTGGTTAGCTGTTAGTAAGTTTAAAGTGCTCCTATTCTGTAAAACCAGTCCTGCTAGAGAATTTATTTGTTCTTATAGAGTGTTAATTTGAGCTGCTAGGTAGGCAAACTGTTGTGTGAATTCAAGAGAGAGCTATCAGGCAGTGATAATAGAGTTTAAAAGTCCAGTTGAGCCTGTTCCTACCCCTGTTAGGAGGATCAAGGAATGACAAATGGGACTAGAGAAGGTTGTCAGGGCTGAATAAGTAGCCCCAGTGTCAATGAGAAAGGTTATAGTAGCCCCTGCCACATCCAGTGTTACCCAGTGCTCCTCTGGTCTTATGGGGAACATAGGGGCCTATAGGTTAAGCCCCAGACACCTTCAGTTATCTGCATCCAGGAGGCCTAGATCTAGAGCACACGCCGGTTCTTGACAAGGGCAATTGGCCTTGTCCTCGGCCCAAGGGGCCGGGACCCGAAATACCCTGGGTATTGGATGATTGTGGCATTAGCCTACCCACTTGATAGCGGGAGGGACAACTCCTCTTCCAATGGCCCTTCTGACGACAGTAAGGGCATGGGGTATTGAGTGGTGGGGTGAGGCAGTTCCTGACAGTGTGCCCCTGCTGACCGCACTGGTAGTGGGTCAGCGGTGGTTTTTGAGAAGAGGAGGGGTTTCCCGTAGGTCCCTGTTGTGGTAGGGACTGACTAATGTCAAGAGCCTTATATTGAGCCTGTCACTTTAATTTTTTCTCCTCTCTCAGTTCTTGCCTATTCCTGGAAATTACTTCCCTGTTGTTAAAGACCTTAAAGGCTGTGTCAAGAAGGACAGAGAATGGAGTTTGTGGGCCCTGTTCTAATTTTTGTAATTTTTGTCTGATGTCAGGGGATGCTTGGCTTATAAAATGAACTGCAAGTATAGCCTGACCTTCAGGGCTCTCAGAGTCTAGCTTGGGGTATTTCCTCATAGCCTTTGCTAATCAGGCCTGAACAAGGGCTGGATTCTCAGAGGGTTCCTGTGTAACTTCTCTGAGCTTATTGTAATTGACAGGTTTGATGACTGCCTTTTTCATACCTTCTAATAGGCAGGTAATCATGTAATTTCTCCTAGTGAGCCCTCCTGTTGGCCATTGTCATTTGCTTGGTATTTCCATCCTGGGTCCACCTGTGGGACTGCTTCTGCCCCCGCTTGGTTCTCATTAGGATTTTGAGAATGTGCCTCAATTGCCCAGGCCTGAGCCCAGGCCCAGATCCTGGTCTTTTCTTCATGAGTACAACAGGTAGTTAGGACTACATGAATATCTTGCCAGGTTAGGTCAAAGGCTATGGTAAGGGCCTGAAATTCCCTGATAAAGTGAAGGGGTCCTGGCTGAAGGAGCCTAGTTTCCCTTGGATATGAGAGAGATCAGACATGGGGAAAGGGACATGAACTCTGATAGAGCGTAGGTCTCCATTAGCAACCTCTCATAGGGGGAGCATATTGGGACTTGGTTCGGAGCGCTGGGTTGTCCATGACTGAGGGTGGGGAGGGGAAAGCGGATCCACGTCTGGATCAGAGGGTGGAGATTGGGAAGCAGAAGGTTGAGGAGGCGGGTGAGACTGGGGACAAGAAGGCTCATCTAAACTATCTGATGGAGGGGAGATGGGGAGGGCTGAGGCAGTTAAGCTGGTGGAGGGAGAGAAGGGGGAGGGCGAGACAGTAGAGCGGCAATGGAGAGATACGTGCAGCAGGAGTCCCTCAGGCTCGGATTCAGACTGAGGGCCATGAAGGCCTGGATGTACGGAACCTCAGAATCCTTTCCCAGCCTCTGGTAATAAAGATCAAGTTGGAGGATCATGTTATAATTTAGCATCCTATTAAGAGGCCATCGTTCTTGGTCCCCCAGTTTGTACTGGGCCAAGCTGTGTGACAAAAGAAAGTGAGCCTCTTCTTTTTGAGATTGTCTGGGTCAAATTCCTTCCAATTCCTGAGAATACAAGAGGTGAGTCTAAGGGGATAGATGTACCTGAACCCATTCTTAGCCTCGATGCCAAAGAATGGGTGTACTGAGAATCACTAATGGGCAAAAAGGTGCCCCTCTTTGCCTCAGTGGTGTCTCCATGCAACTAAGGCACAAAAATGCCCACCATCTCAGCAGTCATGTCCGACTGAGAGAGGTGACCAGGGTGATGAGAAACCGTGCGGCTAGAGCACCAGTGAACATAGAGGAGGATTCCCATAGCCAGCCGGGAATTGACTCACCTTTAGAAGGTCCTCAGGGATGGAGGAGAGGATTCTCAGGACGATCTAGAGGCAGTGAGGTCCTTTGGAATCAGTCTGGGCTGAGGAAGAGGAAACAGAAGTAACAGAAAATAGGACTGAAGATCCCACCTTTTAACCATACCAAGGAGGCGGTGGCCAAGGGACAGTGGGCTTTGTGGTTTGTTTCAACCATTATGTGCCTCACGTTGCACGGAAGCTGTCTGGATGGGGGCAGACACTCCAAAAGCCTGGTCTGGTCTGTGACCCCCTTATCCTTTCATGGCAGTCTTCAAGCGGCAGGCTCCCTAATGGCTTTTAAATGCCTGACATGTGCCCGCACAATACCAATCGGCTTAGTCCTCAGTTGGAAGGAAGACAGAGGGACCCTCACCCATTCTGTGCTGCAGTTACTGGGGCAAAGTGAGCCATGGAGCCTTCAGAACACACCAGGGCATGGCCCTGGCCAGAGTTTCTCTGTTGCTTCCACAAACTTGTCTGTTCACAGAAGGTCCCAAGGAATGAGGAGAGGAAGTGAGGAAAGAGATCACCATTCGGGTCGCCAGAAATGTCGTGGTCCAAACGCTGGTTGGAAAAGAATTTCCAGACACAAGGCAGAATGTAAGGAAGACAGAATTTATTAAAGGGAAGGGACACTGCCAGAACAGCGGGCCGAATTCCCGATAATCAGGGAGAGCCGACCCCAAGCAAGTGTTACTGGTCTGTTTTTATAGCTAGGGAACAAAGAACTTTTGAGTCACCTGCTGATTGGGAAGGGTATGTGTACTTCCAGTGTGCAGAGCTGGAGAACTGGACAAATACCTCTCCTTATACGGGCTGGGAAAGGGACAGGGCATGCTGCTTGGGAGGGCTCAGGGATATTGTAAGGGCCACTATGTGACAGAGTGAAGAGAGTCCTGTAACTCTTTGTTCTGGCAATGTTGGCCCTTGTTCGGGTTTATCTTTTTCTTTGTCCCTGGAGCACCACAGAGTAGAATAGTTGAGACAGAGACTGAATAGTCACAAAGTTACTATCTGGCCCTTTACAGAAAAAGTTCTCTGACCTCTGGTTAACTCATATTGTTCCTTTACTACCTTATCTTGTGCTGCTAAAAAGAGCCAATTGACACTTTCAACATTTTGTCTGAAAATCATTTTTGTCAACATCTATCAATTTATTAGGAACAGACCTATCGGTATAGTCTTGCCAATTGTTTTGTTGGTTTTTATCATGGGGCTCTACTTTTCTGGCTTCCAATAGCAATCTCTCAGCATTTTCCAACTTCTGTGAAATTGCTCATTGTGTTTCCATTGTCTGCTCATTGCTTTGCTCTTAAATCAGAGTATCATATTTTAAGTCAATAGCATGCACTTCTATGTACCAATTTCTATATCCATTATCTCTTACAGTTTAATAAATAAACAAAAAACTCTGTGGCTTAAAACAACAAGAATTTATTATTGCCCCTGAGTCTATGAGTCAACTGGGCAGTTGCTCTGATCTTGCCTGGGCTTGTCTGTGTATCTGAAATCAACTTGTATGCTGGCTGGTCTGAGATGATCTCTATTACAGATCTCTTATTTGGCTGGCTCTTGGCTGGTCCAGCAGGAAAGACTGGGCCATGGGCCTCTTGTCTGTAATCAGATGACCCTAGACCTGTCCACATAATCATCATAGGAATGCAAAAGGATGAGTGGAAGCATGCAAGGTTTCTTGAAGTATGGACTAGGAATTAGCACTCCATAACTTCTTCCAAAGAAGTTAACAAAAGCAACCCAGCCCAAATTTAATGAGTGGAGAAATAAATTCTGCATCTTGATGAAATAATCATACAACTTACAATATTTTTTTTAGAAGCTTTTGGTATACAGAGTATATAGGCATATCGAGCACACAAGCAGATTTGTGTTTGCTCAGAGCCTTCAGTTCTGAATATATTATACACAAAAGAAGAATTGTTCTATCTTTTCCAGTCCTAACATTGTAATGATGACAAAAGAATAATGAAACACTCCCAACAGGTTATTAGCAATGGTGAAGATCATATTCAGATAGAGAATTGGGGAAAGGACATGTAAAATAACCAAAGAAATTTAAGTCCAGGTAACTCAGAGTATTTTTTTAATCCTTCTTAAGTCATCTACCTAGAAGCTGTTCCTCTATATTTTGAGATTCTCCTCTCTGCTCTTAAGTCTGCTATGGGCTGCTCCTTTTTCTGTTGCTAGCTACCTCTTGAATGCCTTTGTTATATTCCCTTTCCCCAGGATTCTATTTTCTTTTGGTAGGTGTCATTGGAATAATATATATGTTGGTCCACATAACTTTACCATCTTGTCTCTTTATTTTCCACAATTTCCTGTTCAAGTACTAATACAAGGGGACTTGTCTTTACCGATTGGTGTAACTAATTCCTCAGAGTAGGGTCTGAGAGTTTGAACATTGAGTGCAGGCTTCCTGACCCAGAAACCAGTAGTCTACAAGAGTCTTCCTTATGCATTTTCACTGTTTTCATGCTATTAAAATATAAGAGGAAGAGGGGTGTGTCTTCACTTTAATTTAATTTACCAGATAGATAAAAAGGAGGCAAAAAAACCCATGCATTTTATGTCTGCCTGTGAAGCTCAGGCCAAATTTCCTACTGCAATTGTTAGGACACCCCTTGGTTGGAAAAATAAATCAGAGAATCAGAGACCTAGCATCAAATAGTAGGTGGGTCCAATGGGCTTTTACAGGTGGGTTTCTTGAAGGGTCACAGTGTTAATTTTGCTAACTTCTGATAGTATTGTTTCCTTCAAGCATAGAACTGTCACCAAGCTGGAAGAATTATTTTGCTTTCCTGGAGGCTCTTATGATGGGGAGCTTTGTCTGGTATTTGTATGGTGGTTGCAAAGGCACCTGAGACTGAGAGTCTTTCTTCTACACATAAGATGGGAGAGAGGCAAAGTTCTTAAAACTTGTTTTGTGTGACTGCCGACAAAAGGGAAAGTATCCAAAGAATTAGACTTTTTAAGAGGTTGATTTATAGAGAGCCTTGTTTATAACTTACTTCTTTGTAATCAGGGGTTTACCTCTCTCTAAAAGAGGAACTTGCTCTGGGGGTAACTCCACTTCTTACTTGTTAAGAGTGAGATGTGGTCTTCCCATTTACTCAGGTGCTGGGTCCTACTCATTTCCAGTATTATCCAAAATGTCACTTCTTCAGACAATCCTCCACTCTGATTTTTTAAAAAATATTTATTTACTTATTTATTTTGTAAGACTACTTTTTAGAGCAGATTTAGTGAAGATCCTTTGTGTGTTTGTGTGGAACAGCCCCCAACTTCCAGATGAAGTCTTACGTTCTCCAGAGCCTGGTATTCATTGGTTACTTTAAAAAGACCCAGCAGACACATTTACAGTGTCCAATATCTGAGGCCAAATCACTTCTCTATGTAAGATGTTTCCAGACTAGTCTTAACAAATGAAATGGAAAGAGT
>NW_006770589.1:1423623-1446101 GCF_000442215.2 Lipotes vexillifer | reverse complement strand
AAAGAGTGAGAGGATTTATAATTCTCCTTTGTGAGATACCTCAAATATAGGAAGTGGGTATATGAGTTGATCTTCCTATTAAACCCTTATGTACTTTCCCTCTAGTCTAATTCAGTGACATATGCATTCAGTTAACTGCTCCATCCCAATTCCCCCATCTCCCTACTCATCCCCAAACCTTAATCTGCAAGGTCATCTTACTCTTGGAAATATTACTGTGAACAATTAATTTATCACTTCTAGGTAGAGTTTGCCCAGTTCAATGGAATCCTAAGAATTTTAATGTGATTTATGATTCTTGTTTATTCATAAGGCTTACCAGCTTCTTCAAATATGTGCTAGTAGGTATAGTGCCACATTCATTTCTCCTACTCTTTATAATTAATTTTTAAATAGCCAAGAATTTGTAATTTGGTAGCACCATTATATAGAAAGCTTTAAAAATTACTCAGAAGAAAAGGATTGCTGAATTAGATCAAATTTTAGCTGAAAATGTGCCAGCCAGCTTATTGATTATACTAAGCTTAAGAATTTTTTTTAAATTTAAAGATAGATAAAACAATAGAAGCATTATTATTTTCCTGTTTTATCCATTTTTATCTAAACATTTATTAACTTTTTTGAAGTGTAATTGTCCACATAAAAATGTACATTTCACAAGTGTATAGATTGATGAATTTTCGCAATTGAACACACCCATGTAACCAGCATCCAGCTCAACAAACAGAACAGTACCAGCATCAGGAACACCTCCTGCTCATGCTTCCTTCCGGAGGGTAGTATTTTTGAGGGAAAAAATCTAATGTAGGAGCAAAGGTAAGGGCACCTGACACCCATCCGAGTTTTATTTTCTTCATCTGTAAAATGAGTGGAGCAATAAATATGTTGAAAAACTGTCTTATTGAATGTGATCGTCTCTATGAAAATATGTTTTAAACCACAGCAAGCTGCACAAATGAACAGTATTATTTTAATTTTCTGTTACTACAAAGTACCCATTGCAGAGTTCACCTTGGAAAAATGATCAGACTTGGCTCAAGCCATGAAGAAGGGGGAGTGTTGCTAGGGAATGCCAGCAGGCTGCCTTCCAACAGACCTCTTAGAGTCTCATTACCTTGGTAGATTTGCCTGGCTCCAAGTCTGGCCCTCAGCCTTTCCAGACTCTGAAACCTAGTTGTCTATTTCTAAAGGGCTTAGTGATATTAAATAAGCTCAAGGGACTGATTTTAAAAATCAAAGCCCTGATTTATTAATTCACAATGAGGGGGCCAGGCACTTGAGTCCTCTGGCCAGAACATTCTCTCCCTGCTGATGTTCCTTCGGGGGAGCCACACTGTATTCTCTAGCTTGCTCAGTGAGTGTGGTTTCAGAATAAGAATTAGGTGACAAGAAGCTCCTCCCATACTGTGTGATCTTGGTTCACTACTTTTTTATTCCGATGCAACGCTGAGCTTTTATTGTTCTCTTTAGACCCACTCGGCTGCCAGTCCAATGAGAAAGCACTCTGAAGCCTCCAGCTTTGGAAATGAATCGTGTGAACTTTTTCCCCTTAGGAAAATCCTGTGTACACTGTATTATTATCACAGAGGTAGATGAGAATGAGACCCTTATAGGATTTGGGGCTCTCAATTTTAAAAAACGAGTTATAAGTCCTGTGTGGGCTCACCTGCCTTGCAACTTCTGTGACCTAGGGCCCCTCTGTCCCTTCTGGCAGACAGTGTGTGTGCCTGGCTGGAGTATCCAGACTGTCGAATTTCCCTTGTCTTCTCTTCCTCTATGTGGTAATTCTGAATGTTTACTTCTGAAGTTCATCTTCTTTCTTTCGTATAATTAGTAGGGGAAAATTAGAAGATCCCCCCAGTAGAGACATGTGAGCAACTGAGATGGAAGCTTACACTCCTGAAAGTAAATGCTGACTATCAGTGTTAGCAGAAGTTATGGTCACTTATCATACCCAGCACTTAAATATTTTCTATGTCTGGATTGATTCGTTACATGTTGATTCTAAGTTCTTGAGCTCATAACTGACAATACTGACAATACCTTTAGTCTGTTTGGGGTGAACCTCATATTTCTAAGAACTTCGTTTCTTATTCATTTTAGTTGACACATTTTAAATATTTAAATCTGAGAGAATCATATAACTGACTTAATAGTTAATCATCCAAACATTTTCCTCCACTCTTGATTTTTTTAAATTTGGAAACAGAGTGTTACTCTTAGGATAATTTGATAAAAGTTATGTCAGCAATTTTTAAAAAGAGTCTTCTGTTGCAATAAAAGTTGGCAGACACTAAACAGACAAAGTCTCAGAATAATTGATAAGGACAACAAAAGTAAGAATTTTGACTCCCAGTAGGCAAGCCACCTGTATAAACACTTCTAATGTCAATTTGAGTTGCTGGCTTCTGAACACTCAATTATTTAGGGCATTCAAAGGATTTCACTAATGAAAGAAATATCTACAGGCCTGAATTACAAAGGTGTTTTTTAATCATTAAAGATTAGGTTTTAATAATAAGTATTGTTATTGGTATGCTTTTCCATCAGAACTACAACCCTTCCATTTTAATGTATTATTTATATTTTTGTATTCAGAATGTTTTAATACTATTTTGCCTTGAAATCTTCAGTCAGACATTTTTAGAGGCAGAATCTAGAAAGACAGAAAAATGACCATCCAGAGGTTACCACATTTCAAGGTTGTCACTGCCTTGCCGTCCAGACGGAGTCTCTTTTGGAATCTTAAAAAATTAGTTTGGGTTAGGGGGATGAACTACATGTACAATGTTCTCTTTTTGCATTAATATGCATTGCATCGCCTATTACAATGAATTGACTTAGAGTTCCTGACCCATGTTTAAAGGGACAATAATATTTTGTTTGGTATTGTTTTATTGAAGAGTTGCAAATTAAATTTTTAAATACACATTTAAGATAAAATGGTTTTAGATTTACAGAAAATCATAAGGATAGTACAGTAATTTCTCATATTTCTGTACCCATTTTCCCTTATTAGTAATATCTTACATTAGTATGGTACTTTTGTTACAATAAGGAGTTAATAGTGATACGTTATTATTAACTAAAATCCATAATTTATTCAGATTAGTTTTTACCTAATATTCCTTTTGTGTTCCAGGATTCCATCTAGGATAGCACACTACATTTAGTTATCATATTCCCTTAGACTTCTCATGACTGTGATAGCTTCTTAGACGTTCATTCCTTGTCTTTGATGACCTTGACAGTCTGAGGAGTACTGGTCAGGTATTTTGAAGGATGTTTCTCAATAAGAATTTGTCTGATTTTGTTTTCGCATACTAGGGTTATGGAGTTTGAGGAGGAAGACCACAGAAGTAAAGTACCATTTCCATCATATCTTATCAAGGATACATGACTTATCACTGCTAATATTGATCTTAAGCACCTGCCTAACGCAGTGTTTCTCAGTTTTCTCCACTGAAATTTGCTGCCCTTCTATCCACCATTCCATACAGTCTTCTTTGGAAGGAAGCCACTATGTGCAGTCCACATATAAGGAGTGGAGAGTTATGCTTCACCTCCTTGAGGGTACAATATCTACACATATTATTTGGAATTCTTCTATACAGGAAATTTGTCTCTTCTCCCAATTTATTTATTTATTCATTCATTCACTTATTTATATCAGTATGGACTCATGAATATTCATTACAATCTAATACTACTTTATTTTGTTGCTTAAATTTATCCAGTTTTGGCCATTGGGAGCTTTACAGTTGGCTCCTGTATCCTTTTGATATATCTCATCTATGTGTGTGTGTGTGTGTGTGTGTGTGTGTGTGTGTGTTTCAGACATTCTCTGTTTCTGGCACTACAGGGTGCTCCAGGCTCATCATGCATATTTCCTGCCCCAGTCCTAGAATCAGCCATCCTCCAAGGAGTGTGGCTCCCTTTATTGGAGGACAATATTAGAAACCAAGGTCTAGGTGCTAAGTGTATACGTAGATATTGGTATGTCATTGATTCTACGTCCTCTCAGTCAATAGTAAAAGGAAATGTATTTATATATGTAAATATACTAACCCCTGAATCTATACACATCTTTAAGTATTTGTGTATGTAAATATCTGTGTCTATATCAATTAATTCTGACTTCATTCTGATGACTCTGTTGACCTGAAATAAAGAGCCTGCCAGATATTTCTCCAACAAAGATTCAGGATCAGCAGAGAATTGCAACTCAGGGTCTGCAGCCATGGCAAGCAACATGCAAGTTCCCTGCACTCAAGGGAAGGAGAACACTTTATAGAGAGAAAAAGGAAGTTGGGAGAATAATAAACAAAGAGATTATGACTTTTTTGTTGGCTGAGTCCTTGACAGGAAAGAAGATGAGTCTTTTTTCTTCCTGTTGGGCTCTGCTATCATCACAGAACATCAGACTCCCCCTTCCGGTTTCCCAACTCTATTTAATTGAAGTTCCTGTTTATAAATTTTTTACAAATCCAACTCTAATTAATTACCAAATGGATCATTCTAGCCTCCTTCCCTTGCTTATCTGCAAACTACTACTCCAAGAGTAAGAAACCTGGATTCAACCAACACACAATCCATTGACTTAATTTCAGTATACTTATACAGCAGTTACAGAATTGTTAACCAGTACACCTGTAGGAAATAAATTTATTAACTAGAGTGCAGCAATACTTTATTCTCACAAGCTCCACTTATTTCCAAAATTGCCTAGGTAAGCAATATTTTTTAAGTTGTTTCATGTATTAGTAATATTCTTTTATCATGTTCTACATTCCATCCTGGGATTTCCCTAATCTCTTAAATAATTTTTTGGAAATTTGCATATATTAAGGTTCACATTTTGTGGTGTAAAGTTCTATGGATTTTAACAAATACACAATGTGATGTATCTACCATTACTGTATCATTCATAATACTTTCACTGCCCTAAGAAATCCCCTGTGTTTTACCTATTCAACCCTCTTCTCCCACTAAACTGGAAATCATTGATTTTATTATCATTGTTATAATTTTGCCTTTTTCATAGGTCATATCATTGAAATTATAGACTATGTAACCTTTTCAGACTAACTTTTTTCACTTAATATGAATTTATGATTCATCAATTTCTTTCTACGGCTTAATGGCTCTTTTTTTTTTAATTTTGCTGAATAATTCTTTGTTGTATGGATGTAACACAATTTATCTGTTTGCCTACTGAAGGACACCTTAGTTGCTTCCAGCTTTTGACAATTATGAATAAAACATACAAGTTTTTAGATGGACAAATATTTTCAAATCAGTAAGATAAATAATCTAGGAGAAGAGTTGCTGTATCATATTTAAGATTATGTTTAGATTTTCAGGAAATTGCCAAATTTACTCCCAAAGTGGCTGTAACATTTTGAATTCCTACCAGAAATGAATGAAAGTTTTATTGCTCTGCATTCTTGCCAGGGATTGATATTATCAGTGTTTGGGATTTTAGCCATTCTAATTCATTTGTAGTGATATCTTGTTATTTTATTTTATTTCATTATTTTTTTAAATAAGTTTATTTATTTTATTTATTTATTATTTTTGGCTGCATTGGGTCTTTGTTGCTGCGCGTGGGCTTTCTCTAGTTGCGGCGAACAGGGGCTACTTTTCGTTGTGCTGTGCAGGCTTCTCATTGCAGTGGCAGCTCTTGTCGTGGAGCACGAGCTCTAGGTGCACGGGCTTCAGTAGTTGTGGCTCACAGGCTCTAGAACACAGGCTCAGTAGTTGTGGTGCACGGGCTTACTTGCTCTGCGGCATGTGGGGTTTTCCCAGACCAGGGTTTGAACCCGTGTCCCCTGCATTGGTAGGCAGATTCTTAACCACTGCGCCACCAGGGAAGCCCTATCTTGCATTTTTAACCTGTAATTCTCTGATGACAATAATATTGAACATCTTTTCATATGCTTATTTGCCACCTATATGTCTTCTTTGGTGAGGTATCTGTTCAGATATTTGACCACTTAAAGAATGGCTATTTATTTTCTTGTTGTTGAATTTTAAGAGTTCTTTGTATATTTTGGACACAAGTTCTTTGATAGATAAGTGTTTTGTTACTATTTTCTCCCAGTCTGTGGCTTTTCATTCTCTTAAGTCTTTTGCAAAGCAAAAATTCTAATTTTCATAAAGTGCAACCTGTCTATTTTTTCATGAGTCATATTTTGGATCATGATTTTTTGGGTGTTTTATCTAAAAACTCAACACCAGGAAAATATTTTTAATAGCAATATATATATATAATATATTTAATAGCAATATATCTGTTTTTGGAGATTGAATACTTTGAAATAGTAGCTTTGAATACTTCCTGAATACTTTGAAATAGAGTTTGAGAAACACTGACTTAGAGGAAAATCAGTTGAAACTACAGCCTTGTCCTCCCATATTTTGCCAAGGCCCTGGTAGGAACTCCTGAAGGCAAATCAAGATATGTGAAAGTATGTAAAATAGTCATGGGCATTTCCTCATGGGGAAAAGAGTAGAAGGAGGGCCTCATTGCTTTGGAGAAACATTTTTCTTTCCTGCCAAGGGGCAGACTTACAAAGACTTACAGACTTTCTCTTCTCTCTTTCTCTGCTCTCTTTTCTCATTCTTTGTTTTCTTGCTTTCTCTTTCCTTTTTCCTTCTCTGTGGCAATAAGTAAGCTAGAATACAAAGAGTGTAATTAAGATAAGCTAGTAAGTTGTTGATTATGACTTTAATCTATCCATTTTCTTCAATGTATTTTTTACCTAAAGGTTGGAAATATTCTTTTGTGATATAGTTATTATTTGTATGCTAGCTTGTTGGTAGTAACTTGCCTGTAGTAGTAATAGAGGATACTCTAATAGTGCACCAATTAATCAAAATCAATATTTGTAAAACAATATAAATTAATTATCAATAGAATAATTGTATGCTGTTATCTTATCGATTATTAATACTTATTCAAAGACAAGTATGTTCTCAGAAAGGATTCCCTATGAATGAACACAAAGTTAATATTTGTCATGTTTCCTCCTCTAAAATCTAATAGAGGAAGACATACACAATGCAATTTGTGAATATAAAAAGCTATATTACATAGGGTATAGGCAAGTGTAAGAAGACCATGTTGATGCTATAAATGTAATGACTGATGAATGTAAAGAGTGATGAGTGCTGAGTATTCATGGAACATTTTATGAAGGAGGCAGGGCTTGTGCTTGCCACAGAGGAGGACTATAATTTAAATAGTCCAAGTTAAAGAGGAAAGGATGCTCCAAATGAAGGAAAACATGAACAGAAGCATGGTGTGAGAATGAATACTTATTGGGCAGGTATAACAAATCTCTAACCAAATGGCTTTTGAAATCAATATGGTAAGTAGATTAGTAGATTAGATGTGGTTAACTAGATGCTATGAGTTTTTTTAATAGACAGTTGATGCAACAAAAAGGATTTTTTAAGACACACTGTGAGTATCGAGGCCTCTGTTATGACATAGGGCGCTCCGAAGCCCTCTCAGCATATGGCATTCTCCTGTCCCTTGTGATTGGCTCAGATGTAGAAATATAATCTAATTGGATCTAACAGAGGAAAATTTATGATTTTAATTTGATAGTATTTGGAAGAAAAGTTCTCCCTCCTGAATAGTATGACATACAGATGGGCCATTTGAATTTCTGCAGTCATTTCAACTCCATGAAGGATAAAGCCTGCCAATAGAGGATGATGACACCAAGAGGATCACAAAACAACAGAGCCAGAAAACTGCTCAAAGGGTCCTTGGAGCCTGGCCTACTTCTGAATTGTTATGTTAATTGAGCCAGTAAATTTCCATTATGTGCCTTTTTCCAGGTCTTCAGAAATTTTTTTCTCTTTCTCTCACATACCACATACAGCCTCACATTAGGAGGGTTTTTTTTTGTTCTACCTTCAAAATACATTTAGATCCTACTATTTATTTCTCACATCTCTACCCTGTCTCCCTAAGGCAGATCAGCATCAGCTAGCACCTGAATTAATATAACAGGCTTCTAGCTAGTCTCCCTTTTTCCACCCTTGTTCCTTCACAGTCAATTAATCACACAGATGGCAGTGATCTTTTAAACATAAAAATAAGATTTAACTACTTCTCTGCTCAGCTTTCTCTAAAAGCTCCCCTTATTGTATGGAATAAAATCCAAAGCCCAGATGATGGCCTATCAGACCCTTTATGGTTTGTGGCCCTGCTGCTTCCATAATATTATCTCTTACTATTCAACCCTTGTTTCCCCCTGCCATAAAATTTTTTTTCGTGCTTCTCAAACACATAAAACACATTCTCATCTTACGGCCTTTGCACTTTCTGATGTTTGTACCTGAAACATAGTTTTACATAATATTGTTGTGTCTTTTCCCCTCACTTGATGTGTTTTCCTTATCAAAGAGGATTCAGCTTCCATTTGGTACCCTGTCCTCACTGGTACCAGGTAATATTTTTATCATCCAGTTTTATTTTTCTTCAAAGCCCTTGTCACCAATAGAGACATTACTTATTTGTTGATTTTTTAACCCTTCCACAAACACTAGAATGAAAGTTTCACAGATAATTCTATTTTTTTATTAATGTCTTCAGAACAAGGGCAGGCAACACATATTACATGATTTTAAATTGAATCAAACTCTGCTTAAAGTTAGAGTCATTCTTATTTCTATTAATGTTGTTTTGCTGCTAAAAGCACTTTCATTAGGTAAATGCTAATCTGATTAGTCTTTAGTAAACTTTAGTAGAGGATATAACATGTCCAAATAGAAAGGCTATATTGTAAATTATATAACAGTGTTTTAAAGTGAATTCTGTGTATTTAGTATTTTCCATTTAAAGAATATTACACAGTGAATAAAGATTGAAATAACAATTCATAGAAATCTCTTGTATTGGTAAAAGAAAAACAACCAAGAATGAAGCACTTCTCATTATAAAAATGTGAATGTTTTAATTAAAAAAAAAAAAAGAAATGTCCAGCACATTACTCTACAAGTACTATAGTATAGTTTTATGTTGCACAACAAAAAACAACAGTGCTGTGATTTAAGAGGGATTCAGTTACATAAAAGGTGGAAACTGAGGAAGTATTCATTTATAGATCTCATCTTAAGTGTCAAGCTCTTTGCTGAATGCTTTACAAATATTACGTCATTTAAAATTTCAACCCTTATCTGGTGAATATTAGTTATTATTAAAGAAGAAAAAAAATGAGGTTCAGAAAGAAAAAAAATTTCCCAAAGGCTTGCAACTTGTACTTGACATCCAAATCCAAAGTTTCAAGCGTCAAAATTCATTAAGAGAAATGCTTTTTCCAATAAATATGTAAAGCTTTGGGTATGCACACAAAATTTTTTTTAATTTATTTTTAATATTTATTGAAGTGTAATAGACTTAAAATATTATATTAGTTTCAGGAGTACCACATAGTGATTTGATACTTTAATACAGTATGAGATGTTCACCACATATAAGTCTAGTTAGTGTCTGTCACCATGCAAAGTTATTACATTACTGACTATATTCGCTATGCTGTACATTACATCTCTGTGACTTATATACTTTATAACTTTAAGTTTGTACCTCTCAGTCCCCTTTTCCAATTTCACCCCCCCCACCCTTTCCTTTCTATCAACCACTGGGTTGTTCTTTATATCTATGAATCTGTTTCTCTTCTGTTATGTTTGTTCATTTGTTTTATTTTTTAGATTCCACGTGTAAGTGAGATCATATGGTATATGTCTTCCTGTCTCACTCATTTCCAGCTATATGAATCAAATGTCAAGATACCACTCTGTTATGGCTGAGTAATATTCATATATATGTATACACATAACATATCTTTTTTATTCATTCATCTATTGATGGACACTTAGGTTACTTCCATATCTTAGCAATTATAAATAATGCTGTAATGAACATAGGTCTGCCTAAATATTTTGTTTGCTGTTTTTGTATTCTTTTGATAAATACCCAGAGGTAGAATTTCTGGGTCTTATGGTAGTTTTATTTTTAATTTTTCGAGGAACCTCCATACTCTTTTCCATAATGGTTCTACCAATTTATATCTTCACCAATAAGTGTACTAGTGTTCCTTTTTCTCTACATCCTTGCCAACACTTGCTATTTGTTGTCTTTTTAATAATAACCATTCTGACAGGTGTGACAGGTGTGAGGTGATATCTTAATGTGGTTTTGACTTGCACTTCCCTGATGTTTAATGGTATTGAGCATCTTTTCATGTGTTTGTTGGCTATCTGTATGTATTCTTTGGAAAAATGTCTTCTTGAATCTTCTGTCCATTTTTAAATCAGATTTTTTATATGTATTGAGTTATATGAGTTCTTTACATATTTTTTGGATATTAACCCCTTATCAGACATATCATTTGCAAATATCTTCTCCCATACTGTAGGTTGCTTTTTTGTTTTGTCGATGGTTTCTTCACCATGCAAAACATTTTTAGTTTGATGTATTCTTATTTGTTTAACTTTGCTTTTGTTTCCACTGCCTGAGGAGACATGTCCAAAAATATATTGCTAGGCTGATGCTAAAGACCATACTACCAATGCTTTCTTTGAAAAATTTTATGTTTTCAGGCTTTATATTTAAGTCTTTACCCAATTTTGACTTCATTTTTGTATATAATGTAAAAAAGAGGTCTAGTTTTGTTTGTTTGTTTTTTTAACTGTCCAGTTTCCCAACATCACTTATTGAAGAAATCATCTTTTTCCACTGTATGTTCTTGCCTCCTTGTTGTAGATTAATTGATCTTATAAGCATGGGATTATTTCTGGGCTCACTATTCTGTTCCATTGATTTATGTGTTTTTGTGCCAGTACAATTCTGTTTTGATTACTGTAGCTTAATAGTATAATTTGAAATCAGGGACCATGATATCTCCAGCTTTGTTCTTTCTCAGAATTGTTTTGGCTGCTCAGGGTCTTTGTGGTTCCATACAAATTTTAGAATTATTTGTTCTAGTTCTGTGGGAAATGTCATGGATATTTTGATAGGGGTTTCATTGAATTTGTGGATTCCATGGGTAGTATAAACGTTTTAGCAATATTAACTTTTCCAATCCATGAGCATGGTATACCTTTCCATTTATTTGTGTTGTTGTCAATTTCATCAATGTCTTATTGATTTCAGGTTATAGGTGATTCACTTCATTGGTTAAATTTGTTCTTAGGTATTTTATTCTTTTTGATGCAATTGTAAATGAGGTTGTTTTCTTAATTTCTCTTTCTGATAGTTTGCTATTAGTGTATAGAAATGCAACAGATTTCTGTATATTAGTTTTGTATCCTGTAAATTTACCTAATATATTTATTAATCCTAATCATTTTTTGATGGTGTCTTTAGGATTTTCTATATATAGCTGTATGTCATCTGCAAATAATTACAGTTTTACTTCTTATTTTCCAGTTTTGATGCTTTGTATTTGTTTTTCTTATCTAACTGCTGTGGCTCGGACTTCCAATACTATGTTGAATAAAAATGGCAGTAGTGGGCAATCTTGTCTTATTCATGATCTTAGAGGAAATGCTTTCAGTTTTTCACCATTGAGTGTGATGTTGACTTTATGTTTGTCATATATAGTCTTTATTATGTTGAGCTATGTTCTCTCTGTATCTACTTTGTTGAGAGTTTTTATCATAAATGGATATTAAATTTTATCAAAAACTTTTCCTGCATCTATTGAGATGACTATATTATTTTTATTCTTCAATTTATTAATGTGGTGTATCACATTAATTGATTTATGGTTACTGAACCATCCTTGCATCACTGGGATAAATCCCACTTGATTCTTTTAAAGTATTCTTGATTTTGGTGTGCTAATATTTTGTTGAGAATATTTGAAGCTATGTTCATCAGTTATATTGGCCTGTAATTTTCTGATTTTTAGTGTCCTTGTTTGGTTTTGGTGTCAGGATGATACTAGCCTTGTAAAATGAACTTAGAAGTGTTTTTATCTGGTTTTTCTTTTTTTTTTTTTAATAATTGAGAATGATAGGTGTTCACACGTGTTTAAATGTTGGTAGAATTCTCCTGTGAAGCCATGTGGACCTGAACTTTTGTATGTTGAGAGCTTTTTAAATTACTGATTCAATTTCATTACTAGTAATCGGTCTATTCAAATTTTGTATTTTTCCTAATTTAGATTGTATGTTTCTAAGAATTTCTCCTCTTCTATGTCCATTTGATTAACATATAATTGTAGTAGTCTCATGATTCTTTGTATTTCTATGGAATTCGTTGTAATTTCTCTTTTATTTCTGAGTTTATTTCTTTGGGCTTTTTTTTTTTTTTTCCTTGAAGAGTCTGGCTAAAGGTTTATTTTGTTAATCTTTTCAAAAAACTAGCTCTTAGTTTCATTGATATTTCCTACTGTTTTTTAGTATCTACTTCATTTATTTCCACTCTGATTTTTATTATTTCCTTCCTTCTGCTAATTTTGGACTTTGTATATTCTTCCTTTTCTAGTTCCTTTAGATGTAAAGTTAGATGGGTGGGGGGGGTTCCTTGTTTCTTGAGGTAGGCCTATATGACTAAAAACTTACCTTTTGCTTTTTCTGTGTCCCATAGATTCTTGGAAAGTTGTATTTCCATTTTCATTTGTCTCAAGGTTTTTTTTTTATTTTTTTTGTTTCTTCACTGACCCACTGCTTATTAAGTAGTATGTTGTTTAGTCTTCATGTGTTTGTATTTTTCCAATTTTCTTCCTCCAACTGATTTCTAGATTCATACTGCTATGGTCAGAAAAGATGCTTGATATAATTTCATTATTCTAAATATATTGAGTCTTGTTTTGTGGCCTAGTGTGTGATCTATCCTGGGGAATGTTCCATGTGCACTTGAATGTGTATTCTGAAGTCTTGGGATGTAATGTAACATTTATATCTATTAAGATTATCCAGTCTAATGTGTTATTAAAGACCAGTGTTTCTTTATTGGTTGTACTCTCAAGCTGCCAGGGGAAGGCAAAAAATGAAACTCTCTGGCACTTCCAACCCCAGAGAGAGTTCCATCATCATTTGGCAGATGATCTAGGAATAATAAATGGATTTCCTTCACATAAATAGTGTAAGTGCCCTTTAAACTGCTGTTTTCTCACTGTGACCCGGGGTGGGTGAGTCTGCCCATGGGCTGCTAAGTGATATTTATCCCTACTGCAGGTTGCTGGGTTGGGGGTGGGAGTCTCATCAGTACTGTGTTTCCATATCTCCAGCCTGTCTGTGATCCCTCTGTGGTTTGTCATGCAGAAGCTGTGTAATCAGCCTTCAGTTATTCCTCAGTAGGAAATCCTCTCTATATAGGTGTAGATTCTGTGAGTAGAGGTGAGTTCAGTGTCTTCCTAAGCCACCATACTGGACTCCTTCATTATACAAACATTGTTGGAGTATTGTCTTCAAAGTCCTTGTTTGGAAAATATTAAAATTCTTTCAAGGTTTATCAATCTATTAGGTGGAATTTTAATTTTTTATTGAAAAAACTAGCATATTGATGTTTTACAGATGAATAATGTTAGCTTGTCTTTAATTACTTAAACATTTATGTAATTATATGAACAAGGAGCCTGAAATTTGAACTCTGTTCAATTCTTGCTATGCCGAACTCTTTTCTTGTGAATATAAAACCCAGTTGTGGGGCTTCCCTGGTGGCACAGTGGTTGAGAGTTCGCCTGCTGATGCAGCGGACATGGGTTTGTGCCCCGGTCTGGGAAGAGCCTGCAGAGCGGCTGGGCCCGTGAGCCATGGCTGCTGAGCCTGCATGTCCGGAGCCTCTGCTCTGCAACAGGAGAGGCCACAACAGTGAGAGGCCTGCGTACTGAAAAAAAAAAAAAAAACCCAGTTGTGTATTTTTAAAATTTTTATTTTGTAAGAAATATTCCAATTACATCTCTGACCAGCAAAGCCTTTTATTTAGTGAGTGGCTCTAATACTTGCTAATGTAGTTTTATATGCAAGTATTATTAGCCACATGTTAAAATAAATTATATCAAAGAATAGGAAGAGGAATTAAAAAGGCAGATAATAAACAAAAGTGATATTTATCATTAACAATGACTGAGAGGGGAAATTTAAGTCTATTTACAGACTTCTGGTAACACTGAAACATCAAAGAAAATATCTTCTCACTTCAAACCATTCTTTGAGTCTATTTTTCTAAAATCAATACAGTAATTAAATTGAACCTCAGGAGATTTATGAAACTTTGTTATTTCTCCTTACTCCGAAATTTGAACTCTGTTCAATACTTGCCATGCTGAACAACTCTTTTCTTGCAAATATAAAACCTGGTTGTGTATTTTTTTTGTAAGCTATATTCTGATTATATCTCTGGCTAGCAAAGCCTTTTATTTAGCCAAGTGTTAATAGCTGTGCTTTTGTTGATAAGGTTGACACTACATAAATACATGCATATTTGTTTCTCATACAGATGAAATGACCTCTAGTGTTTATAGTAAAATCAATTTGTTCTTTGATAAAGACATCTTGAACTACACTGAGGAGCATGTTTTATACAGAATAATATATACATTTATGCACATATATAAAGTATGAATTCATGGAAAGAAACTCTTGCCTCAGTGTATCCTTTTCTTTTAGGACATTTCATTTTTCATGGTTTAGACTTCAAATCTTCAGTGCGTGTAGAAGGATGAGTTAGAGGTACCAAGTCATTGAAACTGGTCACTTTAAAACTTGTTGAAATAGTTACTGGCCTAAATGTTTGGCAGAGACTCAACTTAGTTGTCCCTTGTCTTCTTCATTTTTGTTTCTACTTTGACATTTGACAGTCTGCCCAAAGGAAGAATGCTGTGAGTCTTGTCAAACAACTTTTCATTAACCTATATTGATCACCTTTAGGATATTTATATGAAGTGGCTTTTTTCCCACATCTAAGATGAACCATCAGGAGCATATTTTCACTTCAGTCAGATTGACTGAATGCAGGTGAAGGATGTATTATTACTTTAGTGGAAATTTTATGAGCTCTTCCAATGCAGACTTAGTTCTTATACAGCTATTAATATTGACCCCAAATGGAATGACTTCTACACTTCTTAATATCTTAATGGTTTAATATAAAGACAACACATTTAAAAAATATTCCTTATACTAACTAAATTTTTCCCAGGGTTACCAGTGACCAGAGAGACAGATAATAATGTCCAGGCAGGTCAGAACATTATTATCTGTGTAATGTGCTTGTAATAGCATTAGTAAGAGGAGAGTGGATAAAAAGGAAAGCCCTTTGACAGAGAACTGCCTTAACCTTTAAGAGAGAAGCAAAACAATTAGATTGACCTATTTACCTTTCAACTGCAGTTTCCTGATGTAATCTGAACATGGAATGTCATTGAAAATGGTTTAATTTTTTTATATAGGTTTAATAATTGTATCAAATGAACACTTTCAGAATCATTGCACCAAAGAGACACTATTTTTCTAAAATATATATTGTATATAGGTATATGTTTTTAGTAAACATTAGCTGATTTTGATTATAAAAGTGTTGTAAAACTCTGTTTTAGCTACCTGCTTATAGCAATGATTGGCTTTTCTGAATGAAATTTTTGCAACTTTGATACATTAAAAATTAGAAAAGATATTTGTTTCTGAGCACTGAACTTTATTTTTTATTCTTCTCTATTACTGCAATTCCCAAGACCAAATTGTACAAAAGGGTACAAAAAAGTGTGATTTTGTGTTTTGTGAATTGTTGTCAGAATTAAGCACATGATTACATCACCATTTTTTAAAAGGACATTGTGTTGATCTGCAAAAATCCAAACATATTTCTTACTTTTTAAATGTAATTTGCATTTTAACTTGTTAAACTACTAGAAGCTTTGTAATGTAGTGATTCATGATAGGAATTTAGATGGGCTGTCCTTATTTTCATTGTCTTCACTTTGTCCAGAGTCTACCATTATATAAATAATGTAATTTAGTGTGTCAATTGTTAAAGAAAACAAAATCAGTGTATTTTAAAGCAAGCATATTAAAGGATATGAAAGTGATTGAGATAAATTGCACTACTTCAATATGGCTTTACAGTCTTTACTTTCTGACGATGTGGAGCTCATGGTAGTAACCCCAGTCGCTGGCCAGAGGACCTGCAGGGCTGATGAGATTGACCACCTCGATTGACCTCACTATTTCACTATCAGTACCAAAAAATCCTTCTTCCATTACCATGAATTTTAAGCACTGGTGTACTATAGAAAAGTCAAAGAATTATACAGTTAAGAAAACTCCACTTATCTCAAAGCGGTACTTTATTTAACACAGAAACACTTCTTTTCCATTATAAATTCCACAACCCTCAAGGGCTCTTGGCATTTATGACATTCACTATGACATCTGCTCCAGAGGGTATTGCTCCATTTTCCCTTGTGTCAAAAATTATATAACTTCTACACATGAGCTGAAAAATTTGAAATCATCTGTGACAAAATGAGTATGGCTTATCAAAGGATGCCCAACCCTCATCCCTGTTTAATAGATAACAACTTGCAAGGTGACAGAAAGCTATAATATGGACTGGTTCTGCATAACCATGGGGAAGAAATTACCCAGAACAGCCTGGCCTCCAGATCCCTGCTGTGTAGATAGTTCTCCCATTTCCATCTGAAGTCACTCTCAATATATGCAAAGTTTCACTTTCAATTAGGAATGATCAAGGGACCAACAAGAAAGCAGTGCCCAGCACAGCTTCCTCTACTAAATCCTAATAGGGAAAACTAAAATGGGACTTTCTGCTGCCAAAGCATCAGGACTCAGATGCACAGATAGGTCATGATTAGAGAAAGGAGACTGCAATTTATGTTATAAGAGAAATGGAGCAGAGAGTCTGACCATGGAGATTCAGGTCAGGTGTGGTCAAACATGCTAGGCACATTGAGAAGTCATTTCTCACCACTTTATTTTCTCTGCTGTTTATCTATTACCAACCTGCTTTTTGTTTATTCATTTGTTTATTCCACAAATACTTATTTTTAACTTTTTAAAATCTTTGTTAACTCCTAGACATCAGGACTATTAATCATGTCACCAAGTAATTTATAATAAATGTTTTACCATTTCCAAATAATTTTTAAATTTGCTACCATCCACATTATCTTTTCTTATATTAATCATATATCAGTTCTTCCTAAATTTTAATGTGTGCATGAATCACGTGATGATTTTATTTATATGTAGATTATTTTTCACTAGATTTGGAGCATGAAGAGGGGCTGAGTTTCTATATTTCTAATGAGCTCCCAGGTCTGCTGTTGCTGATTGTCTATAAACTACACTTTTGTGTGGCAAATATCTAAATTATCTTTTTACTGTTTTATACATTTTTTTTGAGTCTAGTACCACTGTAATCCCAAGACTCAGTGCTTCACTGTGATCTTTGAAAAGATTAATCTTTTATTTCCCATATCCTATTAGTCTCCAAGCTTGCTAAGCTTTTACTTTGCAATGCCTTCTATGCCTGTCCTTTCCTTAACACTATGCTCTCTTAACTCTAATTCACATTACTTCATGTAACAAATGTTTATTAATCATCTACTGTCTCAGTCACTGATACCGTATCAGACAACATCCCCCTTATCCCAGATTTCAGTCTTGCCTCTCATTTCTAGTGTTTCTTCTTTTCACTTACTTTGTTCTACCATTATTTTCTCCTTTGCTCATTTCAGACAGCTTTATAACTCCTTCTTCATGCATGTACCCGCAAACTCCATTACAAACTTGGAGATGTAACAAGTAGAAATCAAGGTTACTTTTCATAATCAAATATGCATATGGCTGATGGTCAATATTAGCAAGAGATCTGAAAGATCTTAAGGTCCCTCCAAAGATATAAACAAGATGGCACTGGAGCATGTTCCTTGAGGAACTTAGTTGTGCAGAGCAGAAACAGGACCAGCATGAAGGAAAGAGGGGATATTGAAAAACTAAATGAACAAAGAGTTTCATGGGAATAGTTAAGAGGGAAGGGGTAGGAGAGAAGAAACAGAAGCTATTTCTGAATTTCCACCAAAAGTAGACTCCACCAAAATAGAACTTAATGGTAACTTGATGAGATAAACCAAGGAATATTATGCATAACCTTCTGGATTATGTGTGTTTGTGATAAGCAGTTTTGAAAGGCCCTCTTCTAGAAAATAATGAGCAATCTAATTTATAATAATAATATAATAATGAAAATAATGAAAAATTTTTGGATAAGTATAGATAGTGCTAGATTTTAAAAGATAATATACTTTCTAATAGAGCTATAAAGAGAACCTGCCCAAGCCTGAAACCTATTTGAAGTTCTGTCTCCACTATTTGCTCTCTGTTAAGTAATAATTATTTTACCTTAACACAAATGTTCATAATCTCTTCCAGAAAATGGAAGAGGAGAAAACACTTTTCAGCTTATTTTATAAGGACAGTATTACCATGGTAGCAAAACTTGGCAAAGACAGTACAATAAATGAAAGCTACTGACTAATATACTTTATGAACTTAGACTCAAAAAACCCCTCAATATATTAACAAATCAAAATTTTAAATGTATAAAAATTTATAAACCATGACCAAGTGAGATATATTCCAGGTGTACAAAGCTATTTCAACATTTGAAAACCATCAGTGTAATCCACCATCAATAGGCTGAAAAAGAAAAATCATATGATTATTTCAGCTGATGAAGAAAAAAGCATTTGACAAAATCCAACACTCATTCATGACTTAAAAAAAGTCTCTGCAACTTAGGAATACGGTGTAACTGTTTCAACTTGACAAAAATCATCTACAAAGAACTTTCAGGATTATTAAAGATGAAAGCCTATAACCAGTGACTAATAGCCACTGCAATAAGGCAAAAATAACTAACTAAATAAATAAATAAAAGGCACACAGGTTAGAAGAAAAAAAAAAACTGCCTGTTTTGAAAATGATATGATTGGCTATGTACAAAATACCAATGAATCTAAAAACAACAACAAAACTCCTAGGAATAAGAGGTGTGTTCCGCAAATTTTCAGATCATAAGATCAACACACAAACATCAGTTACATTTTTATATACTATATAAATACATGGAAACCAAAATGAAAAGCACAATACTAATTAACATTTTCAAATTGCATATTCAACAAAGGACTAGATCCAGATTATATAAAGAACTATAAACAGTAAAAAAAAGAAAAAGGGAATTAGAAGATTGAGCATGAACAGATGTTTAACTTGAGAATATACTGATAGCAGATAAGTACATGAAAAGATGTTCAACATTATTAACCATGGTGAAAATGCAGATTAAAACCACAGTGAAACACAATTACATAGTTAGAATGACTAAAATGAAAAATAGTGACAATACCAAATGCTGGCAATAATGCAGAAAAACTGGATGACTCATATATTGATGATGGAAATGTAAAATGGTATAGCCATTATGGCAAACAATTTGACAGCTTCCTGTAAAACTAAAAAGGCAACTACTACATAACTTTCATGCACTCTTGGGCACTTTTCCCAGGGAAACTAAAACATATTTTCATAGAAAATCTATATATGAATGATTATAACAGCTTGTTTCATAATAGTCAAAACAGAAAATGACTTGGTTGTCCTTCAACAGGTGAATGATTAACAAACTGTGATACAACCATACCATTGAATACTGTTCTGCAATAAAAAGGAATTAAGTATTTTGCATACAACAGCTTGTATGAATTTCTAGGGTATTATGCTGAGTGAAGAAGCCAATCCCAAATGCTGCATACTGTATGATTACGTTTACAGAACATTCTTGAAATGACAAAATTTTAAAATAGAGAACAGATTTAGTGGTTGTGAATGATTAGAGACTTGAGGAGAGGGTAAGGAGGTAGATGTGACTATAAAAGTGATACTTTTAGTGGTAGAACTCTTTGTAGCAATATCTGGTTTCATTATTACACTTTTGTGTAAGATGTTACCCTTGGAGAAAGCTGGGCAGAAAATACACTTGTATACTCTCAGTATTGTTTTTTTACAACTGAATGAGAATCTATAGTTATGCCAAAATCAAAGGTTTAATTTAAGAAATTATCATTTTCCTCTATGAATTATTTTATTTTGTGACAAAGATAAACACTTTTTTTAATACAGATGTATGCCAATGACATGACTTTGTCCAGCATTGTGATATAGATATTTCCTTCAAGATTGTTTGTTAACAACATATCTACTGATTTAGTCTGAGAACACAATTGTTGGTAAAATGTGCCTTTCAAATGATTCTTAATGAAGAAAAATATATCTAAATGTGGTCTCAAGACAGGATGGTCAAGATTTAAAAATTAACCTTATGATAACTATGAATTATTGACAAATGACAATAAACCTTCTTTTAATTTCTGTAAATAAATAATAGCAAACTAGCTATCTGAATGTCTGCTGTCATTTTCCTATTTCCCAGAATAATGCTTTGTTTGTTTTCTGAATTATTACCTTCTATTTGTAGATTTTCCCCTAAATTTAAATAAATAATGCCACCTATGCTTCACCCCCTACTGATTTCTCAATGTATCCATGTGCTTTTCATTTTTCAGAGTCTCAACCTTGCTGTAATTTTAAGTTTTGGAGGTCACAGAGGTACATTTTTATAGTTGACAAATGATTCGGAGCCATTTCTGCTTCTGCTGTGTCACTGGAGATTTACATAAAAGCCAGAGTTCAGATGAAATTATTAATTTTCCCCCTTACATAGTAAGATGAATGAAACTTGGATTAAATAACACAGAAGTGGACAATTTTGGGTGGGGAGGTCATATGATTATAAAAACTACTCTAACAGCATCAGGATCCTTCCATCAATTCAAGAAGGGACAAACACTGAAACCCATTTTATAGCTATTAACCCACTGGTTCTGATGCTATTTCCTAGATTTTTGCAAAAGCCACCTAATTCATCTTTTTTCTTCTGTACTTTCCATGTTCCTACAAATCTGTTAGAATAGAAGTATCATATGGTTCTTCTGTTTAAAATTTTCTAATGGTTTCCAGTTATGTTTAGGATGAAATTCATTCTCATACCAGGGTCAACAAGACCCTACCTGACCTAAACCTGCTATCTCTCTGTTTCCCTCTCTTTTATTATATACTATATAAATTGATATTTGTTTTATTACTCAAACATTACAAGTTTGTTTCCACCTCAGATGTTTTACTTACTATTTCCTCTGCTTGGAAAACTTCTTCCTTCTATGTTCATATAATTTGTTTCTTTCTTCTTAACACCTTTCTATTCAAATATTCTCTCCTCAGCGAGACATTAATTTAGTTACTAAACATTCACATGATATTTAAAATATTAACCACTTTCTTGTCACTTTCTTTTCCATTACATTTTGTTGTATTTTTCAGAAGACTTGTAAATATCTGAAATTATACTATTGACTCTTTAACCTACTATCTTACTGTTTGTCTTCACCCAAGAGTCTAAAAGCCCAGAAGAACAAAAGCCTTGTTCATGGTCTCACCACTGTATCCCAGAACCTAGAATAGTGCCTACTACATATTAAGTGTTCACTAAATGTTTCTAAATAAATGCATGAATCCTAGTAAAAATGATGAGAAGGGATCAACAGTGTTTCTCATCTGAAGTGATCGTTAAGTTATTCAGCTAAAGAGAAGAGATAGCATTACTATAGTGACTGAATTTAAAGTAGCTTTTATATTTATTAGCCTGACAACCTCAGGTAATAAGTTAACCTGTCCAAATTTCAGTTTCTTCAGCAATAAAAGTGAAATGTTAAATCAATCTTGCAAGGTTAGAATGTTGTAGAAAATTACATGAAACATTAGTTACTCAATAGATGTCAACTGTAAAAGTTAATGTTGTTATACTCCTAGAATATAGAAGTGATAGGTCCAGGAAGGATACCAATGTGCTGCTGACATGGTGAGACACAAAGTAGATTTAAAATATTCAGAATAAGAATGATAATAGAAAAAATTCATGGATCGAACCAGTATCCAGACATTTTTTTAACAGATCCTGGGTAAAAATATTTTCTCAATTCCCTGGTGGCAAATGGTTGAAGTTAATAACAAAATTTACATTGGTAAATCACACTGTTTACAGGTGGGTGTATGCATATGATTGAATGCTTGTGTCGTTTAGTAGGTTACATGCATTTGTTCAGGAATTATCAAATAATCATTTTTGTATGTATAGGTTTTTATTCTTTTCAGGAATTATTAAAAGTCCCTCAGCTCAAATTGTAATTAATGAATGAACAACATATTTTTCACAGAATCATACCTGAAACCCATTTATATCTGACTAGGTGTATCTTGTGTCATACATTACATATGTCAATCTGGAGTATGTCATATCTGTACTAATTTCTTTTACCTTCTTTCCTTAAATGCTCTACCCACTTGAAGAAAGGCAGGGAACTGCTAAAGTG
>NW_006770589.1:1416860-1423613 GCF_000442215.2 Lipotes vexillifer | reverse complement strand
TTTCCCTTTAAGCTGTGCTAAAATCTTAAGTAAAATGATATTCTAAGCAAGGAAATTATTTTAACTGCTGGCTAAATTGAAGCAGTAGAATAAGATATTTTACTTCATAATAATATTAATATCAAAAATTTATTGAGTTTTCTTATATATTAGGTGCTATGCTGTTATATGAATTATCTTATTTTATCCTCACAAAATCCCCGTGCATTGAATAATATTCTTATGCTCATTTTTACTGATCAAAAAACTGAGACTTATAAAGGTCAGATAACTTGCTCACACTTACCCCGTACAGTGTCTAGAGCCAGGGATTGAAGTGAAGGTTCACAAACTTTACAGTTTGACCTTAATTAAATCTATGACTAGTTTAGCTACTGCCGAGTTACTGTTAGACCTTCTGAGTTTCTGATGCACAATCTCTGATACTTAGCCTGTTCTGACTACTTCAAGTACCATATCTGAGTGAGAGGAAAGGAAGAAACAAGTTTAATAAAATGCAAGCTACTGGATCGCATGAAAAAGTAAATACTAACAATGTTCTCACTTGCCTGAACTCAACCAGCACTACGTCAAAAAACCCAGTTAGTTTATTTTCAATTCTGAAACATACTTTAACTTCATTTGATGATTTTTTTTCATGTTTGGTATCCATAGTAGTTCACCTTACTTCTTCCAAAAGTAAGGTGGTTGTGATAGTCACTCTGCAACATTAGTTGCAAAGGGGTAAAAGGATGTTATATCATCACAGTTGAAAGTGAGACTCAATTCAGAGGCGCAGGAGTTGCTAGGGGAAGATGGGGGAAAAAAGACCTGCTTTGGAATAAGCAGCAACATTTGTAGAGTTTTGCTTTAAGAAAAGAAATCAGGGCTTCCCTGGTGGCGCAGTGGTTGAGAGTCCGCCTGCCAATGCAGAGGACACGGGTTCGTTCCCCGGTACGGGAGGATCCCACATGCCGCGGAGCGGCTGGGCCCGTGAGCCATGGCCGCTGAGCCTGCGCGTCCAGAGCCTGTGCTCCGCAAGGGGAGAGACCACAACAGTGAGAGGCCCACATACCGCAAAAAAAAAAAAGAAAAGAAAAGAAAAGAAGTCAGAAACTTGACTTGGGATTTCTTTTAAAATTTGAGATCAAAATGAAGCTTCTGCTAGACTATTTCTAGATACTGGAAGCTCCACTGTTAAATAGGCCTAATTACTTAAAAAACCATGTCTCAATCTGAATTTACTTTACCAGTCCATGAATTTTGCTTGTAGGCCCTACGTCTATATTCCAGAAATGAACCAAATGAGTCCATTGCCTCTTTAATATGACAGCCTTCCAAACAATTGAAAATTGCTGTCCCCTTTTATTCTTCTATAAAAGCCCTTTTCTTTAGGAGGGCTCTTCCAAATTCAAGAAAAATAAAGTCAGTTGGTATGCTATATCAATACTTATTAATAGAGCCTTGTGCAAAAGCAGATGATAATAAACAACACAAATGAGTCAAAGTATATTAAATATCTAATAAGAAGGGATAGCAATTTTCTTTTACATACTTGGTTTCCATCACTCTGTAGTTTTTATTTATGGTTGACCACATAGACTAAAGTTCTGTTACAGTGAATAACTGTTCTATAAATGGACACTGATGTATTTTTTATAGATCCTCAGTTATTTAATTCTGCAGTCCAAATCATAAACACAGTGACTATAAAACAGCAGTAAGTTACCTACTGACATAAAAAAGGGGAAATTCACAGGAGAAGAAATATTTACCCTTTAAGAACTTTGTTATTTATTCCAATTACTTCTCCAAAAGGTAGTTTTTCAAAGTTTACCCTAAATCTTCATATGGTTTCTTCTTTCCCCACTCTCATCTCTGCTTAAAATCCTCTAATGACTTTTAGAATAAGGTCAAAATCGTTAACGTGTGTTATGGATTCCAGACAGACTTCAAGATTCTACATAGTCAGATCCTCCAATCTGCACAGCTTGATTTCACTCAGTACTCTCCCTAGCTCTCTGCAACAGCATCACGTGGCCTTCTTTCAGGCCTCTGATTGTGTGTTCCCCCATCACACCAGGTTCTATGAATGGAACCCTCATCCCTGAACCCTCAACCCATTTAAACTAGTAGATACTTCCTCGTCCTTTAAACCTTGGTCAAATGACATTTCCTACTGAAAGCCTTCCTGGATCATCTTTCTCTTCACATCTCAATCATTATTTACTTGTGTAATGATTTGATTTATATTTTCCTCTCCCAACAGACCTAAACTCTGTCAAGACAGGGACATTGTCTGGTTTGGCTGATCATGTTATCCCCAGCATAAAACACCCAACTTGACCCATATTAGGTACTCAGTAAATATATCTTGGAAGAATAAAGGCATAAACAAGATAGATATTATGGACCCTGCTTTCTGGTAACTACTGTAACTTGATCCTCTGTTATTCTGATAATCATAATGTCATTTTACTGTCATATTTTTTACATGAAAGTAGAAAAAGTGTAAGCAATCACATGAGGTGTTATTATTCCATGACAATGTCATCCAATTTTATAATTTTTGACATGTGGTAAATAGAAACTTAGGTACTTTCAAATACTTTCTCCTTTTTGGCAATCTGTTTATGTGACATTTTACCTTTAACTAGTTAAATGAGCCATGAAGAGTGTCTTCACTGATATGTGTACACATACACACATACACACACACACACACACACACAAGTACTTAATGAAATGAATGCTTGAATATCATGTACCTTCCAACAAAATAATCTTGTATTCTTCCCCCTTAGCCAATGACTGAAAGAGGCAGATACTTGGGAAATTGTGCATATTGTGCAAATGGATGGTAAAGAGTGAGGGAAACAGTAAAAATCTATTGATTTACTTACTATGTGTCAGCTGCAGTTCAAATTGTCTTTGTAATATTGTCTATTTAATCCTCATAACAAACTCATGATGTAGCTATAAGCACAGAAAAGTAAAATGATGTACAGTGAAATTTAGGATCTCATCCAAAGTCCCACTGCTAATCATGGAGGAGCTAAGATCTAGTGCTGACATTTTAATACCAGCAGGTAGTCTCTAGACTATGAGAAAGAAATTATCTTCTGCTAAACACAGCTTTCTGTCTACATTAACATGACTTTACTATATTCTCAGGAGACTGTTGCTGAGGCAAACAACTTGGTTGTTTACTTTTGGAGTGTCCCCCAAGTCCCATGAACTCTTCAGTAGATAGCATTCACTGTTGGTTATACCCAAAGACTACTAGAACCCGTTGTCTCAAAATTCTCACCTCTATCTTTTCACCAATCTTAAAACAACTGTATCATTATACATATCCAGACATATCCAGTCTTAACTGAGTCTCTGCATTTCAAAGACACACCTGAAACCACACTTTAAATTCTAAAAGAAATCCACTTTGCCCTTCTCCCTCAAGATACTGCCAAATTTCTGTTGAGGTCATACTCTCTCTTACTATAGTAAGCAAGAAAGTCATCTTTCTATTATCAGCAGGTTGTATTGGTGATATTTGAGAAGATGGCAATCAATAGCTACTGTTACAGGCCAAGATATAGATGTTGAGATGATTTGCAAGTATCACCTGAATGTATTTCAATAAACCACAACACTGTGAGATTCATTCAGGAGCGTGAAGACATCCTTTCCACTAGAAAAATAACTTTATAGAATATAATTTTATTTAGCCATTTGAATTCATAATTCCGTATCACTGGACTAATTTATTTTATTATAATAATTCTCTGAATTTAGAACAATCCTAAGGACTAAATAGTTTATAAGCAAACAAAGCCAATTTTATTTTCATATAAAAATATAGTACTTGTAGCACAAAACATGACTTCTTATATACTCTTTTAGAAAATAAATTATACTATTTCTCTGGAACACTTTGTGTTACCCATCTATTACTCCAGGAATATAGAATAATTGTATGGTTCATGATTTAATCATTATCTAGAAGCCAGAGAATAGGAAGATTAGGAATAAGTAATAGGCAAGTCTTAGATCAGGTCAAGTTTCTCTTTCTTATAAATTTCAGACCTCCTGTTGATGTCTAGAGGTGCTGCAAATAAAAATATCATTGTCTTCAATTTTCATATATTCTTATTATTTTTATATGTAGCTGTAGTTAAATAGATGCATATTCAGTACTTAGTTTTACATATTTCAACATGTTCATCAGCTTAGAAAATAAGCATTATGAAAATGTCTTGCTAATATTACCTCATTTTTGTAATGGGAACATGCTTCTTTGCTTATAATTGGATGCTATTTTAAAACATTTCAATTGAATTAATGAAAGGAGAGTGAAATCATGTAAATTGGTACAAAATGATAGAAAAATTTACAAAATGCTAACATAGAGTTACATGTAAGACAGGAATAGAATTTCTAATTTTGAAATACAGTTTGCATTTTGGTACAAGCACTTTTTACATGTGTAACTCCATAATCCCTCTGGTGCATGCTATATCGTGTGACCAAGATGACCCTTCAAGAATACAGGACGTATTCCCAAGTTTCTGGGATGCTACCACACAACTGTTCTCTGCTGTCACCCTCTTTAGAAATCAAGCCCAATGGTCTTGCCAGGTCTGACTTCTGAATGGTCATGCCCCATCCTAGAACCTTCCATGATGTTTACTGAGGCCTTCATTAGGGTGGCATTGCAGCTCCACTTCTCTTTCTGCCCATCTTGCATCTTTCTCCTCCCTTCCACAAATAATGACCTCAAGCACATTTTCACATAAATGCCATGCACACAAATCTCCATGTCAGAATCCTGGGAACTTCAACCTGTGTTAATCTTAATTTTCCTACATGTGAAATTAGGCTAATAATAATATCACCTATTTTACAAGGTTTTGTTTTTCAAATGAGAAAGTGAAAATATTTGGAATGGGAAAGTATTATTTAAAATTAAATTATGGCCATTTTGATAATTAATTTTATCCCGGTGTTTCCCTTAACCAACATATCTCATCAAGCCCTTAGTCAACTGAATAGAAATTCAATATTTATGTCAATGAAAAAATATGCCGCTACCATCATCTATGAATGACATTTCACATCAACATTTATGTGCCTATGTGAACACTCAAATATCCTTAGGGTGTGTATAGTATAGTATTTCCCCTACTAATGAGCTAGTTCTCAAAACCCAGTAAGTATTTATTTTGCATCATTTTGCAGCACATAGTACATATCTTGCTATAGGCTATTTGACACAGTTTCAGTACCCCAGAATTAAGATCACAGTTTTAAGGCAGAGGTAGTATGTGATCTCTAGGGAACTTTTACCCCCTTTGCTTTTTTAATGAACTCTATGGAATATAGCCCCAAATTCCTTAGCTGGATTTGGTTGTCTGCCCCTTAGGGCAAGTCATTCCTTTGAGCCCTGTTAACAGGAGTCCTTTTCTTGACTTCTGCTGGGCTCTGAAGGATGCAGATCAAGGAAAGAACATATTTTTGTGTGTGCATGATCTTGGCAAAATATTCAACTTTAAAAAAATATATTTCAGACTTCCAAGTAAAACCATTTAAAGGTTATTTAAGAGCTTATTCTTTTGTAAGCAATTATGTTCAAGTTATAAGCTTGTTCAAATTGGGGTTTTTTTTTTTAAATATATGGTTCAATCTAACTTTTTTTGTTGCTATGGTAATTAAAGAATCACTATCCATTTGCATCTGCTTAATAATGAAGAAATAGAAATGAAGAACTGGATAAGAAATATTCCCGAGTCTTTAATTAACACAAAATTAATCTTTAAAAGTACAGATATTTTGACTGAAATGAAAACCTTGCACTTAAAAACATCTCCAAAATAGCCTTGAACACAAAATAGGCCCAAAATTCCAGGCAACACTTCTCTTAGTGAACTATTTTCAGGCCCAGAACAACCACACAAATATAAAAGTACAATTTGAGCAGAGCGAAATGGAAAAGTCCTTTCAAGTGTTGTATTTAAATAAACATACAGATCATATGAATGCACTGATCTTCAGATACCAGGGTGATGTTTCTGAACCACTGTGGATAGATTCTGTACTCTGAGGTCCCTTCCTCTCAGTGGCAGGTGCTTGTTCTAAATCACCTGAGCACCTTTATAATCATTGCACTGGGAGTGTCAACCAACACACCCATACTAGTCTGATTCATCTGTACAAGTCTATAGGGAAAATTTTATTAAAAAGTGTTAAAAAGTAAAGTTCTGTGCTAAGTTAAAAAATGTTATAGTGTCAAAGTTAAACAATGATGAATTGAGAATAGTATTACGATAAAGCATTAGTTTAAAATGTTCAACAATTGGGGGTTTATAGACAACCCACCTATGGTTAATTCCTGGCTCTGGAATATGTGATCCCACTTGAAGAAATATGATAATGATATTATTTTTTAATATAACAACATACAGAGTATTATACTATATAAAGATACTTAATGCAGATTAATATTTGTTGTGTAATTACAATGAAGATACTGTTACTTTGATATAAGATTTAAAAGTTTGCAAGGAGCTTTGAAATACTTCATTTTGGTTTCAGTGTCCCTAAAATTTAGTGGACAGGTGAATGGAGTCCATGGGAATAATAATTAGAGTTGAGCAATATTTTTTTATGCCTTATCAAATCTGTTGGTAAACTAGGAGTATTTAAATGGCCTAGAGATGAGGGTCACCCGCGTGCAGAGAATGATCTGACTGGACAAGTCTCAGCCTCTGATTCAGCAGG